>NC_055976.1:4767134-4782134 GCF_018492685.1 Alosa sapidissima
CTCCTGATAGAGGGGCGACGGGGATGTCTAATCCAAACACAGGGAAGACAAAGGCAGCACTCCCTGGGCTCTTAAATGCGCACTTTCTCACGCCTGCCGGGGCTGAGGTAATGGCCCGCGCCGGCCAACTCGCAAATGAGCTGGGCGCTATAAATGGAGAGGAAAAAAATGACTTTCGCCCTGCGATATTCCAACTATTTGCAAATGCTCTGAAGAGCACAGGCGCTTATCTGCTCTTTTAATAAGCGCCGCCTGCTTGTGCAGAGCGTCAGGTTTGAAGCACTCAGGCAGTCAAGTTTGTGCAGGAATCTGAGCTGAAGGATACTATACTAGTGCAGCATGTGAATGTACACGCTGAGGTTTGAGTACTGACAAGTTGGACAAGTTCGTCCGGATTTCACTGTAGCATGTAAACTGTATGTGTAGACAAAAGTGCATCAGTGCATAATGTTTTTACTGAATCTACAGTTCCTGTTGAAGGCTGATGCATCATGTGGTCCACTGAAATACGGAATAGTGTCTTTTTGTGAATGCAAATGCCTATGGTGTGGGTTAAGTCCGAAGCACTTTAACATCAGGCTAAAGTGAAATGACGTTGGTTTCACTGCCTGTGAGTCCTATTTAGTGTAAAGAAGGCTGAGCGCTCTAATTGCCTGTGTGAGGCTCTTTATTGCAGTGTTTTACTGTGTTTATCAGGCTTTTCACTAATACACGGGGTGGCCCCCGCCCCCAGGCACTTACACCCACAGACTGTCCTCTCCACAGGGGGAGCTGTGATAAACCTCTCAAGACAAATGCAGAGAGAGAGAGAGAGAGAGAAAGAGGGCTAGCCAGAGAAAAAGAGTCCAAGACGACAACTTGGTGTCAAAATGCAATACGAAGATGAATGACAGTCATCAAAAGAGGCAGATTGATCTTGGAAAGTACAGAGAGGAAGAATTGTAGCAAAAATAAAAGATGGAGAGAGGATAAGATGAAGAATAAACGTAATATTTTTTTGTCTCTCCGCCAGCTGCTGCTCTCCTGCCGCAGATTGACATTAGTAACGATAGTCCTGAATTACATTTTAATATGATTTGAAGCTGGCTGCCTGGTGAGCGGGTGTGTTGCAGTCTGAGCGGTCAAAGAGAACATCTGTTTGACTTCCCAGAGTATCGTCTTACCCTTCAGAGGGGACCGGTCGGAGGCCGGAGGAGCGAGTGGCGAAAAGGAGCAATTATCTGATTGGTGTTTGATTATAGAGCGTTTTCCTCCCATTTGTCAGATGAATTTGCCGCTGGCAGGCCTGGAATGCCCGAGGCGCCACGAGATACGGGCGTCCGAGCCTGTGCCAAGGAAAGGGACACCTGCTTCGAATTCAAAGTGGAAATGAAGTATGTTCCGTTCCATCCGACACTTTGAAATCTGACTATCGGGACGTTTCTTGGCATGAGAACGCTGCGTTTCAGAGGACCTATTGCTTTTCTTTTCCTGACCCTTTTCATTAAGGGCTGTGCTAAAGAGGCCAGTATAAGTCTCCTATAAGTTCTCAGCATATACTCCCTCCTCTGATTCCCTCGCTTTCACCTCTCCTTTGCTCTCTTCTCGTCTTTTCCCCTCTGTTCTTCCCCCCCTCTCTCCCTCCCTCTCCCTCTCTCCCTCTTTGCATCTGTGCTGAGTTGTATGTGACAGACTCCAGTCCTGTCGTTAGCTTAACCCAACCCCCCCAACCGTACCCCACCTCTCTCTCCCTTCCTCCTCTCTCTCTCTCTCCCTCTCTTCTGGGCCGCCCACCCTAATGAGCTCCAGCAGGAGCGGGCAGCCGGCAGCAGGTAGGACTGAGAGCTGCACATTCCAGCACGCAGCATCACTTCCTCTGAGCCACACACACCCGCATCTGGGCCGAAGGGTCTCACACACCACACACATGCACGCACATGCACGTGTACACTCGTGTTAACATACAAATTACACATTAATGCACATTTGCATCATACATGCCGATACATTCACATCTACCTGCACACACACATTCACAGACGATTCATGCACATGCATCTGCACTGAACTCATGCATATACATACACATGCACAAACAAATACAAATGGGTGGAAATACATACTCTTCTGTACTCTCACTCATGCACAAACAAATACAAATGATACTCTTCTGTACTCTCACTCATGCACAAACAAATACAAATGATACTCTTCTGTACTCTCACTCATGCACAAACAAATACAAATGATACTCTTCTGTACTCACTCATGCACAAACAAATACAAATGATACTCTTCTGTACTCTCACTCATGCACAAACAAATACAAATGATACTCTTCTGTACTCTCACTCATGCACAAACAAATACAAATGATACTCTTCTGTACTCACTCATGCACAAACAAATACAAATGATACTCTTCTGTACTCTCACTCATGCACAAACAAATACAAATGATACTCTTCTGTACTCACTCATGCACAAACAAATACAAATGGGTGGAAATACACACCCAGTTACACACAGATGTGTCCATTTGTGGCACACTCTGTCACGCACACTCTATTGTGCAGACTTTCAGTGGGACAGCTCAGGCACAAGGCCTAGGTGTTGTTCTTGCCAGACAATGTACTCAACCCAGACACCCTAGGGACACACAATGAGAGACTCACGCACACAGACACACACACATACACACTCACATAGACGTGTGCGAATTCTCAGACTTTATCACAAAGACTCACATACCATCTCCTTCAGACTCTCAGAGGCTCGCTTATACTTTCTCACAGTCTAACATATACAAGCATTCACATACTCTTCTGTACTCTCACTCACACACACACACACACACACACACACACACACACACACACACACTCTTTTTATACATACACAGACACACACAAGCACTTCACTTTAACAATCTCAATAAAAAGGCCCTTTTTTGTGTACAAGACAAAAGTCCGGCACCACCCTAATGCACCTCATTTTTTCCAGGCCCGCTTTCATGGCCCTCAGCCCCGCGCCGGGCACCGCGCAGCACCACGCAGCCCCCCCACCCCAAACCCCCCCCCCCCCCCCCCCCCCCCCCGCTCCCGTCGCTGCCACTGCCGCTGCCTCTCTCAGGCACTTCATCAGGCCTCCCAGTGGAGAGCCGCAGAGCTTACGCAACAATGGCGGCCCGAATCGGTTTTAATTATACGGCCTTTGTGGGAGAAGCTAATGGAAGCCACACTGCGGCGCAGCGCTCGCCTAATGATGCCAGAGAGAGGGAGAGGAAAGGCGCGCAGCTCGTGTGAGACGCTCGCGTTCGTTTATGAAGGGGGGAAGAGTTGCGAACGCTATCAAATGCGTTTTTATAAGGATGTGGCAGAAGTTCAGAACAAAACAAATGGTGTTTTTTCTGGAAAAAAACACCTCTTAGTGCAGTGTTATGTCTGCTTCTGGTTTGGGTGGGGGCATGTACGACTTTCTGTGTGTCTGTCTATTTTTGTGGGTTGCTTTCTATCTTTGTGTGTGTGTGTGTGTGTGTGTGTGTGTGTGTATATGTGTACAAATTTGGTGCTGAGAACATGTCGAGACTTGTCACTGGTCTACATAATTACATGTTACAGGCTAAATGACCTTAATACTGTGCACACCCAGGGTGAATCATCCATGAAGTCTTCCAACTCTCATCATGTCCTCTAAACAAGACATTTGAATGTGCTGTCTGCAGCGCTCCTCTGATTTGTAGGGACTTCATTCAAGAAACATTTCATCTTGTGAAACAGATGTGGGGGATTTAGTGCTTATACCCCTGCACATCAGAGTATGTCCGCCTCATACCAGAGGACTTGTTGCATGCTTAGGCTTTCTTGTTGTTTTTGCTTTGTGGTGTGTTGCTTTGTGGGGTGTGTGTGTGTGTGTGTGTGTGTGTGTGTGTGTGTGTGTGTGTGTGTGTGTGTGTGTTTGAGAGAGAGAGAGAGAGAGAGAGAGAGAGAGAGAGAGAGTTTATGTGTGTGTGCCTGCACCCTCTGGTCACTGTTTGAAGTGTGTGCAACCATACGGGTTGCTCAAATGAAGTGTGACACCTGACATAAAAGCCTGGCTGCAGAGCCACCATAAACCCTGGAGGTGTAGGCTGGGGGCTGGGGGCTGGGGGCTGGGCTGCCCCCCTCCAGCGGCGCTCCTCTCCCTCTCAGCCCTCCCCTCCCCCATCGCCCCCATCTCGTCCCAGCTCCTCCAGTCTGCACTGCATTGTTCCAGGGGAATTTCCCCTTCATTTCCTTACTTGAAGCTTTCTCGGCATCTCTCCGTCTCCCTGTCTCCCTCTCTTTTTGTGATCCTGTTGCGCTCCTTTGCTCTTTCTCTTTTTCTCTTTCTCTGTGTCTCTCTCCCTCTCTCTCTCTCCCTCGCTCCCCCTCTCTCCCCTGCTGGCTAGGAGGTCAGTCAGAGCATGTGAGAGGCCTTTTCCTCCCAATTAGTTGGCTGCTAATGAGGCCTAACTCTCCCCTCCCTCTTCACCATCCTTCTTGCTCCCTCCTTCCCTCTCTCCCTCCCTCCCTCCTTCTGTCTATTTCTCTCTGTCTCTCCCCATCCCCGGAGGCACTACTAAGACATGGGTCACCCCACCAGCAACCTCCTCTCCCTCCCTCGCTGGCCCCCCACAGACTTTAATTGCCCCACAGTCGGTGAAGAATAACCCCACAGCCAGCGCGGAGGGCAGAGCCAAGAGCCAGCCGTGCCCTCGTGCACAGGCCAATGGAAGCCACTCGGCCCAGGCACTGGCAGGGCAGCTGGGAGCAGGGCAAGGCTGTGGGCGCGGGGAGGAAGCTGGGGCGGTTGGCGTTAGCGTGGGCGCCCGCTAAGGCAAAGATGGAAGAACCAGTGTGAAGTTCAGCCGCACTGCAGACGAGTCAAGAAGCTGCAGACATTAAGGGCCATTGTTTGCTGGTTTGGCCTCAAAGTAATGAGTTAAAGATTGCACAGTTCACATTGGGGTGGGGGGGGGGGGGGCATTTCCTCTTTAAAAATAGAGAGAGAGACACAGAGAGAAAGAGAGAGAGACAGAGAGAGAAACAGAGAGAGAGAGACAATGAAGAAGGCAAAGGAATGAAGTTTTAGCAGACAGCTTTCCTTCTTAGCCTTACTTTCTGGCTCCTTGTCCACCTCTCATCTCTCTCTCTTTCTCTCTCTATCTCTTTCTCTCTCTCTCTGTTTTGCTCTCTATCTCTCTTCCCTTGACCCGAAGGGAGAGCTGGCTGGGCCCTTTCTCAGGCCCGGGCTTGTCCGGCTGGGCCAGCGGTGCCGATCAGCGTCCGCGGGGAGTGAAACAGGAGCCTTCCAGGGGGTCAGGGAGCACACTTCCTGTTTCCTGCCTCCGCTGGGTCATCACAGGGTCTCGGCAGCGAGGGTCAAGCACCCCCAGCAACACTCCACTCTGCTCTCTGTCTCCTCCCTGTTTGTGATGGGGGGCTTCTCGGCTGACATCCCCTCAGAGTAACAGCCCGCTGTGGATAGGGGGGTGTTTGTGTGTGTGTTTAAGGGTGTTTTGTGTGTGTGTGTGTGTGTGTGTGTGTGTGTGTGTGTGGGAGTGGGGGTTTCTCACACATGGACTGCACAGATTAACGTGGTGTTTCTGCTCAGTGTCATTCTCGCCTGATGATAAGCCTGGAGGCAACACATTACGAATGCACACACACACACACACACACACACACACACACACACACATAGAGTACACGTGGTTCACATTCACAGTTCTCAGGCTGCCTTAGAGCGTTGTCGTATCAAATTTCACATCTTAACTCTCATCACACACATCCTCATGAAAGAAAACACACTGCACATCGGGATGAAAGGCATGTAAACACACTTTCACACACACACACTTAGGCAAACACACACACACATACACACACACATGCTGGACTTGTGAGCCTGTAGGTGCAGCCATTATCAGCCACTCGTCCATGTAATCACGCATATCATCACACAAGCATTACAGCTGGCTCCTGCTACACAGGAAAGTATGTGAACACACATGTACACACATACACACACACACACTCACACACACACACACACACACACTCTCTCACACACACACACACACACACACACACACTCTCACACACTTACACACACACACTCTCACACACTAGACACACTAACATACATACTATGCACATTCAGTTTGACAGCATGCTCTAGTTCCCTGCCAGTAGCTGCTGACTTTGGGCCAACTGTGGGCCAGAATCAGCTGAACCCTCTGTCATCCATTTCAAAAATGGGGTAATGAGTCCAGAACACACACACACACTTATGCATGTACACACTGATCCGCCTAGGTGTGATCATGAGATGGCGAGGAGGAGGGGGACGGTCTGCTGATGTCGGCCAGGCCCGGGCACATCACATGACTCTGGGAACCGCAGCGATAATGTGTCAAGCAGGGGAGCAGCAGACAAGAAGGGCCTGTCTCCAGACACTAATCTGATTTAGCGCCCCCGCGCTCACGTCAGGGCTGGCTGGACCTATTTTAGCCCCGCTGAACGCAGGGAACAATCGCCAACATTTACGGCAAACATGCCAACATTTATGTTGAGCTACAAGACGCGCTCGAGATTGTTTTCCTGCCTGGGGGACCAGCGTCATTTCCAAGCAGATAACGACGTCTAGCCGTGTGTGGGACCCAGCCTGTAATTTAGCCTCTGCAGAGCACCTTGATTGTTTTTCCCTCGTTTTCCTCATCCTGGTATCTAATCCTCCAAGATCCCACATTTCTTTTGGTCATCCCTTGTGATTAAATCTCTTAAAGAACTAATAAACGTCAACTTGAAGACAACAATAGACGGTAGAATAGAGTATAGACCTGCAATCTGTGTAAATAGAAACTGTTGGTTGAAGAGGCTCGGTTTGGATGCTTGCTAACTAGCATGCTTTGCTCTGTAGGTTTTCATCTCTCGTCTGGCTTATACACGCCATTGGTGTTAATTAGCACATTGTTCTAGACACAGTGTACTGGACTTTATTGATATCTTTTCATGTGTAAGTCCGTAGAGATATGCAGAGCAACGGAACAGTTCTATTTATACTGGCTGGTCTGGCTCGTCCCTGGCGTCTGCATATTTGTGTGAAAGGCAGCAGTTTAGCACCATGATGCTGATTTCAGCTGAAGTGTTGCTTTAAACGTGTCTCAGGATCCTCGTGTTTAACTGAGTCTGAGAAGTCCCGATTAAAGGTCAACTGCAGTTAAATTCCCAAATTCCTGTGTGGGAAAAACCTGGCGCTGCCGCCACTGCCACCTCCGTTCCAGGCTGAGGAGGGGGGGGGGGGAAGCCCTAGGAATGCTTGAGTAATTGAGGCGGGGAGGAGAGGCAGGGTGGGGCGCTGGCAGGGCCGTGTCCCCGTCAGGAGATGGATGTGTCAGCATCAGCTGCCCTGGAAAAGGCCCTGCAGCCCTGCCTGCCCATAACTGTCTTCACCCAGAGAGAGAGAGAGAGAGAGAGAGAGAGAGTGAAGAGGGAGGAAGATCAACCCCAGATACACAGACCACCCACCCATCTCTTCACACTTTGTATTCAATAAAAGTTTGAGTGGTGGGTGTTTTAGAGTGGGTGTATGGCGTGTGGGTCTGCACGTTTGTGTGTGCTGGAGCATGTGTGTGTGTGTGTGTGTGTGTGTACTCGTGTGTGTGTGTGTGTGTGTGTGTGTGTGTGTGTGTGTGTGTGTGTGTGTGTGTGTACTCGTGTGTGTGTGTGTGTGTGTTTAGGGGTTTTAGGGCTCTGGGGCAGCTCTGTCGTCCGTCTGGCTCTGGTACTCGGTGGCCTGTTCTAGAGCTTTCCATGACTCACACCCTGAAAAATTTGCCTGATTTTCTCCCTCCTCCTCCTCCTCCTGCTCCTGCTCCTCCTTCTCCTCCTCCTCCTGCTCCTCCTGGTCCTCCTCCTGCTCATTGTTCTGCTCAGGTATGTGTGGTAATCAGAGCGCTGGAGAGACCCCATCCACAGAAAGCCCCCGACTTCTTTCCCACAACCCACTTAGAGCTTGCTATTCACTACGCATGAATGAGGCAGACGAAAAAAGTGTGTGCGCTGGAATGTTTATGCATTCGTGTGATGTGATGTGTGTGTGTGTGTGTGTGTGTGAGAATGTGTCTGCAGAGTGTGTATGTGTGCTTTACCCTTATAATCCCCCATCCCTCTTCGGGACATTAATATGTTAGCCGTGTGTTGTGAGGGGCCACAGAGAGACAGAGGCCCGTAATGTAATAATGTGAAGAATGCAGGAAATTGCCACTGCAGTGGAGTTACACAAACAAGCAGTCCGAGTTATTTGATTATTCAAATGATTTAGCGTTCGTCGTGAGAGGATCTGGAGGGGTGAAGCGGACGGGACAGCTTCTGCTGCAGCCGGGCTGCGGCCGGCCCGTGCACCGTCACAGCACAGGGGCCGGCGAGGTTAGCCGGGCGAAAGCTTTGGACAGAGCGCGTGGCCCGCGAGCGGACCTGTGGTTTGCCGTATGAATGGGGATTCATGCTGATAACTATAGGGCCTCTTTGGGGTTTCACGCTCTGTCTGATGTTATTGCTGTTTGAAGTGTGGACCAGTGGGTCTGCGAGGAGAAGCAGACGAGTCATCTGCCCAGAGCAGAGCGGGGAGGGAGAGAGGGAGAGGGAGAGTGAGGGCCAAGCCCTGGCATGCCCTCTCCTCCGACGCACAGGACACAATGCCGGCCCTGATTCTAATCAGAGGGAATGAAGGGAAAAAAAACTCCCTCAGCGCTCGGCTCTGTCTGTAGAGCATGTGAACGTGGACTCACAAACACACATACGCACATAAACACACATGAACACAAACACACACACACACACACACACATGCACACAAAAAAACACATACAGTATAAACACAAACACACACGCACACACACATATAAACACACACCCACACACACACACATATAAACACACATTAACACAAACACACACACACACACACACACAAACGCACACACACACACATAAACACACATGAACACAAACACACGTGCGCACACACACACATAAAAACACACTTGAACACAAGCGGAGGCTGCCCCTGCGGTGACCCTGTGTGGTTGTGATTTGTTGTGCCAGGAGACGGCGAGGCCCCTGCTGCTGCTCTAGCCTGCGCTGCTCCCGTGTCAGAGGCCAGACCCCAGAGTCTCCCCCGGCCCCACCGGGCCCCCACAGGCCTGGCCCTCCGGCCGCCCGGGGCCCCTGCCGCCGTGTGTTGTGGTCAACCGGGCCGAGCAGGAACATGACATCCCCCGTCTGAAGTCAGGTAGCAGGGTTTTCGGGTAAATGCCACGGGGAGGTCACTTTTGGTTTCGGACGTTTTTTTTTTTGTCTCGTTTGGCACAAAGGGACTGGAATTAGGCGGGGCAGCAGATGGCACAGCCAGGGCTGCATGGCGGGTTTTTTTCTTTCTTCTTCTTTGTGTTTTGCGCCGCGGTCTGTCCAGCCAGAAATGTCCGGCAGAAATCACCGCCCTGCTTCAGCCCAGTCCAGTCAGCCAGCCCGCTGCGGTCCTCTGGGGCTCTCTGGAGCGCTGACCCTGAGTGGGAGTTCACTCCGCCACGTGGGAGGCAGTGACAGCGCTGCGGTCACTCTGCTCCGCTCTCCCTCTCCCTCTCTCACCGTCTGGCCGGCCCTGAGCCTGGGCCTGCGCTGCGCTGAGCAGCTCACCACATGTTGGCGTGTGTGTGTGTCTGTGTGTGTGTGTGTGTGTCTGTGTGTGTGCTACAGCCGGTGGAACTCCCGATGCTGTGCCCCCCCCCCCCCCCCCCCCTCTCTCAGTGACTTCTGCTTTTGTGGAAGCAGTGGAAGAGGAGGAGGAGGAGGAGGAGGAGGAGAGGTGAGGCCCTCAGGCCACACAGACACGCTGATTGCATGTTCTGTTGCGCTGCAGTGCCGGATCATCCCTAGACTCCATGGCTTTTCCTTTTATTGTTAGACCGAAAGAGAGAGAGAGAGAGAGAGAGAGAGAGAGAGAGAGAGAGAAGGAAGAGGGGGAGAAAGAAAGAAAGAGAACAAGCAGGGTAAAAATGTCGTGAGGAAGTGGGGAACACATTTTCCGACCCAAAAATACGAGGCCTGTTGTGGATTTCTCCCTGCATGTTTCTGCTTTCATATGTTTCCTCTGGTGTTGGTGAGGGGGTTGCCGTGTGAGTGCGTGTGATTTTACGAGCGCTGATTCCGGGGCGAGTGGGGTTTTGTGCTTCTTGTGGTGGCAGTCGGGGCTCAGGCTGTGACTGGGCCTGGAGCACGGCCTCGCTCTCAACCCCAAACAGCTAACGCTCCACCACAGCGTGCCAGGAACAGCCACTGGGTGGGAGCTACACCAGCACCGTGTGTGTGTGTGTGTGTGTGTGTGTGTGTTTGCGTATGTGAGTGGATTTGTTTGACGTATTTGTATATGAATGTGTGTGGGTGGGCATATGTATTTTGTGTGTGTTTTTGACGTAAATGTGTTTCTCTGTGTGTGTGTGTGTGTGTGTGTGTGTGTGTGTGTGTGTGTGTGTGTGTTTGGCGTTTGCGGTTAGTGTGTTTGTCTGAGTGTCATGGCAGGTGGTTGGCCTCCTTCAATACACCCTACTGTTCACACACCCCATTCCAAACTGAGGGGGAGCTGTTGCCCTTAGGCCCTTTTCCCCCAGTGCTCTGTATCTCTCTCTCTCTCTCTCTCTCTCTCTCTCTCTCTCTCTCTCTCTCTCTCTCTATTTTCTCTCTCTTTTCCTACCTTTTTAAAGACATTTCTGTTCGAAAATACCCTCGACCACAGCCTCTTTACGACTGTTTGCCTTCAGAGTTTAATGTATTTGTGGGACAGCCTGTCTCTCGCCGTCACCAGGCAACCGTCCCCAGGAAGGAATTCGAAGGCCTCAGTAAATCTGAGGCGTCTGGCGCGGGGCTGCGTGCACAAACACGTCCTTTAAAAACAACAGAGTCCACTGCATTAAAAGCCCATTCCTCACCGATCCGCGGAGACAGCGCGCGGGGAAGGAAAGGCAAGGCAAGGCAAGGCAAGGGAGGGGGAAAAACAGTCTCGGGATCGCGGGACCTTCCCCTTTCTTCTGCCCGCTGACGTGTTCACCAGGTGGCAGTGTTTTGAGGCAGCCTCGCATGTCTCTGGAGATGACTGACCGCGACAGCCCCGCCAGGGCGATCTTCTCATTACCACACTGGTTGGGATGTGAACGTGCTCGTGGCATCGCTGGGACTGGCGGTCGCTAACGGTCAACGTTCGTAAGTAATGCTTGGAGACCGCCGCCATGTTTGCCACCAGTGGGTTAATGGGAGCCTGTTTGGGGAGTCTGGTGCAACAGACACACTACCCGTTGCTAACCCCGAGCCCTGAAGAATGCGTCTCTTGTAAACCCCAGGTGGGAGCGGACTTTTGTAACGGATGGGGGTGCTGAGGCTGATGTTTATCTTTGAGAGTGATGTAGCGATTTCTCAGGTTTTATCATCATAGCTGCTCTCTTTCTCTCTCTCTCTCTCTCCCTCTCCCTCCCTCTCTCTCTCTCCCTCCCTCCCTCCTCTCTGATGTCCACCGTTGCAGCCCTGGGCCTGTAGGGCTCCGCAGGGCTGAGGAGGGAGCTGTCTCCCCAAGCAAGCAGCATCTGAACTCAATTTACTGCTGTAGACAAAAGCAACAGAAAAACAACAACAAGCACATGCTTGTGTCTGCACATAGGAAGGAAATCAATAAAAAGAGAGAGAGAGAGAGAGAGAGAGAGGGAGGAAGATAAAATGGGAAGATGAAAAGAGGCAGGGTGTGGGCTGGTACATAGGTAACCTTGGAACCGGATCTACAGTCAGTTTTCATTACAAAGCCCAGTCTGTTTGCAGGCACTTAACTTTCATGTGTGGGGAACATTTCCTTTTCTACGGCCCGCATTCAAAAAATACTTTACAGTCTTTCAGATTACATAGTTGGGTTATGATCAAGTTTACTCATTAACACTAAATGAATCCTGTACAGTGTGTCTCAACCATAACAAGCATCTGTTAGATGTTTGATCTATTAGATTAAGACTCACAGAAATGATTCACTCAATTCAGAATGCCACAGCTGGCAACGGCACATTGTAATAAAATAAAATTAGAATTTTCTGACCTAAATTCAATTATGATTTGAAAGCAGGCCTGCTATTTGTTGCATGTTTTCTGCATCTCCCCATGGCTCAGGGACGGCCACTGAGGAAAGGCATGTGTGCCAGGAACAACAGAACCCTACGGCCCTCCAAGGCCCGATGGAGCCCGTCTGTACCAATAAATTATACACTATACGTATCTCCTCTAAACAAACACTCAACTGCCATTATTTTGACCCAGTAAATATATGTGCATGTGCAGAAATAATACGTTTGTCCTTGGTAACAATAGTAGGTTGTCTCAAGTGGACGGACTTGGTGTTGAATGAAAAAGGACTTTCTTATTTTCATTGCTCTCTGTAGTTTACTCTTAAGACATCTAAGACATGCAAGACCATTCCAACCTCCCATATATACACAAGGTCTGTGTCCTACAAAAATAGCCTGTAGATTTGGAAGAAATGTATAGTATATTTAGGTGTACGCTGTCAGCATTTCAAATATTATGACTGAACCGCATACACACAGAAAAGCAATGGGCTTGAACCAAAGTACTATTCTGCATAATTCACAGTCAGGTCATTCTAAACATCTGTCCTTATCATGCCATGTGTTGGGTCATCTGGCCTTATCATGCCATGTGTTGGGTCATCTGGCCTTATCATGTCATGTGTTGGGTCATCTGTCCTTATCATGTCATGTGTTGGTTCAAAGCAGGACCTTTTCTTGCTGTGTTTGCTGGAAAAATATTCAAGCAAAGTGTTGTAGACGCCTCCTCTCCTTTCTCTTACTCTAACTCTCTCTCTGTCCTTTTCCTTCTTTTCTCTTTCTTTCTTTTTGCTTCTTGCTTCCTTCTTTCCTCCTGTTCTATCTGTAGGATTATCTTCTATCATTGACATGTCTCTTTCTCTCTCTCTCTCTCTCTGTCTCTCTCTCTTTCTCTCTCTCTCTCTCTCTCTCTCTCTGGTCTCCACTGTTAGCTTTTGCGTGAGGTGACCGTGTCAGAGAAGCGCTGGCGGGCGAGACCAGGAGGGGGCGCTGTGAAGCGTGACCGCGGCGGGCAGATGGGTGTGGACGAGGACATGGAGGGTCTGGCCAGTGCAGACTGTGACGACGAGGACGAGTGCACCGGTGTCTCAGGACTGGGCCCGCCTCCACGACACAAGCAGCTCCTCATCTTCTCTGGTCAGTTTTTGTAATGCAACACATATTTATATATTTATTTATATATTTATATATATATATTATTTAATCTCTCTCTAGTTAAGTAATGCTACATCATCTTTTAGTGTCTCCCTAGTTAAGTAATGGTATATATCTTTTAATGTCTCTCTAGTTTTCGTAATGCAACATATTTTTAGTGTCTCTCTGTGAGACTAGTTGATTCAACAGGTGACTTGTACTTGGGAGAATGGTGGTGGAAGGTCTTATTTCCAGATAAATTGCTTCTTCCTGTTGACCTAATAGACTAAATTGAAGAATTCTGCTGTTTTGTGAACTCATTTTATGAGTGTTCCGGTGAATTAAAGGTAATTGTAAGGGCTAAGTCTTCAGAATTCACAACAAGTATGAACACATTTCAACAGGAACAGATGGAAGTGAGGGGTTCCGCACATGTAATGATAAAGTTAATTCAAAGTGAAGTGTTGTTTTCAGTATACATAGGGAAAAACAAACATCCAAGTTAATGAGGAGACTGAGGAGCCTGTTTCTGTTCAAATGAAACGTGTCTTTCATGTGTGTGTTTCAACAAGACAATCAGGCGTTTCAAATGGTTAACTACGGTCAACATGCACCTGCCACTGTTTCCATGATGCTGTCTGGCCACTCACATTTCAGAGAATCCTCTGTCTCTCTCCCATGTCGCGACAGCAGGTAACAGGTACCCAACGGTCTGCCGGTGACCTTTTGACCCCAGCATTGTCTGTTTGTCCAAACAAGAGGAAAAGAGAGATTTTAGCCCTTTGAAGCACAACAAAGAGTGAAAGAGGCCGGCTAATGAAGCAAGCTAAAAGAAACCAAACAGTGGAGCGGGGAAAGCAGTAGTGAGGCTGGAGCAAGGAGCCTGATACTGCTGGGCAAAGCCAGCCCAGCTGTGCTAACACGGCCCAGGGAGGTGTCCTCCCAGCTCGCTTGTTGTGGCAGAGATTTGGGTTCGGCCCTCAGGGGCCCGCGGGGTTAAGAGTGGAATTCTGCAGGTCCAGCATATGGACTGGGCAGGGCGGCCAGATACCGACGGCAGAGGAAACAGGCAGGCAGGCAGGCAGGACCCTCCAAAAGCGAGATTGGAGTCCATGCTCAGCAGTGAAAATGGCTGATTCTTCAGCACAGACGGTCAGCCCACGGTCAATAACAGATACGGGCCTGGCCTTATAGCCGTCCATCCTCCCTTGAAAAAAGATTTACAGTTTTAATTATTGAGAATGTGGGGAATGCTTGTTTTACAAGGCGAGGCACCCGTTTGGCAGAACGTCCTTCCTTCCCTCGGCTCTCTTTGTCTCCCCTGTCATGCAGCGCCTGCGTTTGTGTGTGTGTGTGTATGTGTGCGCGCTTGCAGATTGGTGTTCAGTCAGCAGTGATGATGTGTCCTTTGGTGTGTTCTGGAGCTTTAAAGTGAGTTGCTGTTGGCCTCGCAGACACAACTCACTCCCACACGGCCAGACACACATACACACACACACACACACACACACACACACACACACACACACACACACACACACACACACACACGCATACCCTCAGTGCACTCAGCTAGAACCTTGTGAGTCTAACTGGCCGAGTGTGAGTTGTCTGTGAGAGAGCATTTCCCCGAACTGTCCTTTAGTGCGTGTGTGCGTGTGTGTGTGTGTGTGCATGTGTTTGTTTGGAGCTGTGTGTGCGCGTGTGTG
>NC_055976.1:4784634-4914634 GCF_018492685.1 Alosa sapidissima
GGTTGAGGGGGTGTATGTGTGTGTGTGTGCATGCGTGCATGTGTGTGTGTCTGTCTGTGTCATAAATGTGAATATGTGTGTGTAATGTGTGTGTGTATCAGTGTCATAAATGTGAATATGTGTGATATAGTGTGCGCCTGTTTGTGTGGATGTGTGTGTGTGTATGAATGTGTGTGTGTATATGAATGTGTGTGTGTGCGTATGTGTGTGTATGTATGTGTGTGTGTGTCTGCGTGCTGTCAGGCCAGTGCAGGGTTATTTTCCAGTGCTCAGCAGATGCAGGCCTGGGCCTCGAGAGCACCGTAGAGCTGCTTTTCACTTTGAAGCCGCCTGGCCCTTTATCAGCGGCAGGGGTTAGCAAAATACAAAGTGGAAATATGCCTGTAATGTGAAACATGCAGCTCACAGCCAGAGGTAGGGACCGGCCTGCGCTCCTTAGACTCAGGTCTGCTACAAATTTACTCAGATACAGAGCGAGGGAGAGAGAGAGAGTCATGGAGAGCGGTGGAAGAAGGGAGAGGGCAGAGAGAGAGAGAGAGAGAGAGAGAGAGAGAGAGAGAGAGAGAGAGAGAGAATGAAGGATTACGGGGGATTAAGATAGACCCTCAATTCTGTTCATCCACTCCACTCATATAAGTTGCCTACATTACAAATCCTTCAATATAAGGTAATGAAAAGTTTGCCTTATTAGATAAACAGATTACACAGCACTCTAATCTTAATACCCTAATACACTGGCCATTGATGGATAAGGGTGAAATGTTAGCACACAAGAGTGAAGCCAGAATAAAGGAGGAGGTGATATGCTGCCATAAAACACACACACAAGCTCACACACACACACATACACACAGGGCTCTGAATAGCTCTGAAAGCCAGCCATGCGGCTCCCATTTTAGCGAGCAGGAATGCTAATGAGCTCCAGCTTTGACCTCTGACCCCCAGCACCTGATAGGTGAGGAGCACGGCGTCCGCTTTCCATCAGACTCCGTGCCCGTTACACAGTCTACAAGCACTCTCCTTAACAAGTCTCATGTGAACCTGTGTGCGTGTGTGTGAGCTTGTGTGTGTGTGTGTGTGTGTGTGTGTGTGTGTGAGAGTGTATGTGTGTGTGTGTGTGTGTGTGAATGTGAATGTGAGTGTGTGAGTGTGAGTGTATGTGTGAGAGTGTATGTGTGTGAGTGTGTGTGTGTGTGTGTGTGTGTGTCTGTGTGTGTGTGTGTGTGTGTGTGTGTGTGTGTGTGTGAATGTATGAATGTATGTGTGTGAGTGTGTATGAGTGTTTGACTGAGAATGTGCTAATTAATTACATCATGAAGTCTGCCTCAGCAGTTGGAGTTTGTGTGCAGTCTGTTTGTGTTTAGGCTTTCCAATCTACACACAACTATTGCGTGCAAGTTCAACTATACTAAAGGCTGTTGTGTGATGTGCCCATTTGTGCAGGCATGTGAGTTCTTCATGTGAGTGAGTGTGCCCATGTGTGAGCCCTTCATGTCTGTGTGTGTGTGTGTGTGTGTGTGTGTGTGTGTGTGTGTGTGTTGAATGATGAGCTCAGATGGTGGCGGCGTGTGGGCATATGCCGTGCAGCTTGCGGCGGTTCCACAGGAGATGAGTGCCGGCATGGGAGCAGGTGTGCGCGGCTAATCCCCCCAGGTGCAGCGTGGGCCGCTGGAGGACCCACGTGTCTACTGTCCGCCGGAGTCCGCGAGGGCCACTGGGCCCCTGCAACGTCCAGCACTACACCTGGACTCCACTGAGGCCCTCCGCTCCAGCCCCGCGCCTTAAAGGAGAAAAGTCCGATTCAGAGTTTAGCCAAACACCCTCATCTAGAGTCGTGTCCGCACGGCAGAGGAAGATGAGAGGGATCCAGCAGCTCCAGGAACTAAATGAGAGCGGCTCCACCGTAATGCCCCTAATTTGACAGATGGACTGAGGAAGGTTGCAGAGCATTCTTCAGTGTGTGGGTCTGCACTTTGTTCTGCAGTTCAAATTCCTGGACACAGCATCTAATGGTCGGTGTGATTATTCATCTTTTGAAAAATGGGCGCACTCCACATTACGTCTGAATTTGAGTCGGAGGCTCAGGAAAAGGGCAATCCTTTACATCAAAGGCAGAGGCCGCGTCCTCATTCTTCTGTCTCTTTCCTGTCTGGTGGTGTCTCTGGTGTCCTGTTCGTGTCTGGGGAGCTACCGGCACGTGTTTCATTACGTGGTCCACGCGCCAGGGAGCGTTTTTGGGGGCGAGGTGCTCATTTGAGGAGCAGGAGACTAGCCGATGTGGGGGGGGGGGGGGGGGGGGAGGGGGGGAGTGTCCACAATGGGCCAGAAACACAGACAGAGTGATCAGGCCAGAGAGACAGACAGTGTCCAAGTTCGTAAGGCCAGAGAGAGAGAGAGAGACAGATTCCACGTTTGTCCAGAGACACAGGCAGAGTCCACGTTAGGCCAGTATGGGCTTGATAGAGCTGCTCCAGACGGACTTCTGGCGTAAGGCTCCAGCGTGGCGGGAAATGAGGTAAGTAAACAAAAATGGAGCAGATGTTGTGTTTTTTCCTCTGGGAGGAAACGGCAGCCACACTCTCATTTCTACAAATGATCCCCATCAGAGATGAAGAGAGAGGGGAGGAGGGGGCGAGAGAGGTAGGGGCAGAGTGACGCGGGCGAGGAGGGAGAGGGGGCGTGAGAAATAACGTTGTTGAGGCTTTGCTGTATCGTTCCCTCGCTTCACACAGCTTATAAACATCGGGTTTCTGTAGAATCAGCCTCCCTTCCAAACCACACACACACACACACACACACACACACAAAGAGCTCACAAAAAATAATGAATCTAAATCACCATCTGTGTAAGCAATGCTGGAGCGGATGGACTTTTGGAGTGAATAAGGTGCCATTCTCCACGGGCCTCAATGTAGGTTGCTGATAGATTTTATGGGATCAAGCCCACTGAGGTGCCCTTTCTGGGGCCTGTGTTGTTCCCCAGGAGTAGGGAGGGGCAGGCCTGGCTCTCAAAGGAGTGTTGGTGTTCATTCTTATCTTGTCTCGGAGAACAGACTGATAGGAAGCAAAGGTGACATTGTTACAGAAAACAATAGGGGCCAGTTAGAGGAAGCGCAATTCAATTTTAGCCGTCACATCTTGAGAGGCAAATTGGAACCATGTTTAGCCCTGTGTCTGGAAGAAAGCTCTTTTTTTGGAGTCCAGTGCATGAACTGAGCTGATGGTGTTTTTTTCATGGCTGCTCAGATATGCGTTTGTTTGTGTAAGGGATTTATTTACATTTGCCGGCGCTTGGCGATGCCCTAAATTGATTCCAGACGTCCCTGTGCGTAGTGTCCACCAGGCACTCTGAGGAGGCATGGCAACATGGCTCACCCACATTCTTCTACTCCCATGATGCCTTGCAGGGTGGCTGTCTCCCACTGAAGGGCAGGGGGACAGGCTTCTCCATCCTCCCTTATAGTTCACTCTGTCTTACAGTCTAGCCCATAGACTGTAGAGGTTCGAGTCGAATTGCACAAATCTTCTCCAGAATCAGATGAGAGAGAGAGAGGGAGAGAGAGAGAAAGTAATCCCTCCTTGCTCTCTTTCTTTTCTCTAATTCTCACATTAATGTTCTCCTCTCTCTGCCTGCCTCTCTGCTGCCGTGCTCACAGAATCAGCTCTTTGTGTGTGTGTGATTTCTTATGCCTCTTACATCTCCTGGGATCGCACACACACACACACACATTTGTATTTCCAGAGTATAACTTGGCCTAGCTCACACTGTAGGAATTTCATATTTTCAACCCCAAATATGCTCTCCCTCAGTCTCTCTCTCTCTCTCTTCCCATCTTACTCACTCACTCCCTGCCTTTCTCACTCTCACTCTTCTCCTTTTTCTCTATGCTTACCCCTTTCTCTCCCCTCTTTCTGTCTCTCTCTCTCTTTTTTCTCAAGCCAGTAAATGGCCTCTGAAGTCCAGGGCTAAAAATACATTGGGGCTAAATCTAATTGGCACGTGGCAGTGGGTGTCTGTGGCGAGCTGGTCATCGGCACTGATAGCAGTGGACCAGAGGTAACACACGGGCCTGTGCTAATTACTAGGTGTTGACTCACATTTGTCTCCACAAAGCGGCCCATTGACAGCACGGCCCGGAATGTTGGCACAGGAACCGACGCAGCGGACAGGCGGGTGCCTGGTGGCATGGGCAGAAGAATCAATTACCCCTCCTCAAACATCTCATAGTCATACAGTACATGCTGCGTTAGTCCTGTACTCCGCCACAGATAGGCGGGGGGGGGGGGGGGATTGGCCATTCAACAACTTCTTAAAGGTGCAGTCCATTCTACTTAAAGGTGAGGTATGCCATTCTGGCGAAAGGTTATTTATACTTACTCAACAGCCAATCAAATTAAAGCCTTTCCATCCATGCTCCTAAAGCAATGTGTTAAATGGATGAAATAGTCCGTGGCTCAGTCAGAGCCAATGACTTCTCTGTTTACAGAGCCAGGACTGTGTACAATGGGCACACACTCAGAAGAGACAGCCAGAGGAGCAATCTGGTGGTTTTTACAAAAGGTGTATTGGATTTGAATCACAGTGTGTGCCTTTAAGATTACAGCAGATGATTGGCTGATCCACTTCTACACTGTTGCCCCTTCTTCAGTTTCTTCCACTCCTCTCCTCTCTTTTACCTCTCTTTTTCCACTCTCCCTCTTCCTCTCTCTCCCTCCCTCCCTCTCTGTCACCATGGTATAGGAGGGCCAGGGCAGTAGAATAACACGGTGGAGGTGGAAAGGTTGTGCTTCACTGTGTGTATGCGTCTGTGTGTGTGCGTGTGTATGCATCTGTGTGTGTGTGTGTGTGTGTGTAGGAGTTAGGAGGTAAGTGTTCACGGGTTGTAGCCTAACCCAGGCTGACCACGTTGGTTGAGCCACATATGTGTATGTGGGTATGTTTAGTATGTTCAGTGTAGTCTGTATCAAATCCATGTCTATTTAAACAGCGCGTGTGTATTTGTGTGTGTCGTAGCCGTCAGTATGTAGGCAGCAGGCATCTGAGGCGCAGTTCAGAGGAGCGGCCCAAGCACAGTAGAGCCGCTCTAGCAGAGGCCTCCTGAGCGCCGGCTGGTTTGTGTTGGCGCTGGCCGCCCGCTGCCTCCCCGGGTGCCTCTGCGGTCAGCTCCACGGCTCCATGGGTGTGGGAGCAGGCTCTCACGTACCCCCAACCCCACCTCAGCCCACCTCCTCACTGCCCCCACCCGCCCGCCCGCTCCGTGCTCCCAGCCAGCTGCAGTGGACGCACAGCCTCCTGTAGACAGAGCTGCCCCTGTGTCTCTGCCCCACAGCAGACTGCCCAACATGGGGGAGCCGTCTAGACTTTTACTGGGAAGGCATGGTGTGGAAGTCAACGTACTTTTTCCTTGGTTATGAGGGAGAAGTAAAATACACACAGTTATGTAAAATACACAGAGAGAGTTTCATGGAAAAAAGAGTGTTATCCCTCTATGCAGAATTTCAATGTGTAATATATTATTGTTTCTCCAGGGTGTTTTAAGACCAACCAAGTTATGGAATGTTTTTCATTAACCGACACAGCAGTCAAGGCAAACAGTAACATTCACACACAGAGAAGACAGTAACATTCACACACACACAGAGAAGAACACATTTCATGTTTACACATCCATATACGCTCCCATCAACACACACAGAAGCCTCAGTCTACTACTCATTACCTAACAAGAACATTTTGTGCTGTGAGAACTGCTGCTCTGGTCTGTGACAATAACTTTTTGCACTCTCCACATAATGCTGGACCAGAAAAACAAAGGAAGGAATGTCTGCCCCAGTAATTTAGTTATCAGAAGAACATATAAGCCCCAGGAAGACATGATAGAATTCCCGCTATTCCCTCTATGTTTTTCTAGCCACGGAACTCTGCCAATATAACTGCAATCTAAGCCATTTCCCCTGTCTTTTACGGAGCACCTGCATCTACAGACAGACATTCCATTCCTCTTTATCTAGTGCTAGAATGCACCTGTATGGATTTCGTGTCTCCCAGATAAATGCAGCAACTGCATGCACAGGTGTGTGTAGATCTGGGACTTGGCACTCACTCACTAGTGGTGCCCTGCTCATTACAGTGCCTGAGAATAGATCTTTTCAATTGACCCCTCATAGGAAGACCAGAGGGTGG
The DNA here is from genome assembly GCF_018492685.1 of Alosa sapidissima. Taxonomy (NCBI): domain Eukaryota; kingdom Metazoa; phylum Chordata; class Actinopteri; order Clupeiformes; family Clupeidae; genus Alosa; species Alosa sapidissima. Next base: position 4,790,819 of record NC_055976.1, read on the forward strand.
TATGTTATATGATGAACTATTAAATGTTGCGGAAATTACTGTAGTGATCCATGATGGAATTCTGTCATATTTTTTTTTTACGTTTGTTGAAAGACAGCTTGCACGCCCAGTTTCTTAAACACATTTTGAGATGTGAAAAATGTGAATCACCAACCCCCGGCCCTCTCCAGCTACAATGGCACAGCTGACAGCCCCCGAATTAATGGAGACTTGGACTTTCCCACCTGTGAAATGAAACACTGAATTTAAAACTTAATTCCTTTTCACAAGTCAAATTACTAAAACAACTATACATGTGCTTGAACTTTTACTAATAACCACACACCAGAAGGGTAGGTCTAAAACACTCCTGTGTTTGTTATGCTAAAAAGGACTTTTGCAGTTACGTGTTCAGCACATTTTCAGTGAATAGCGCAATCTGACAAAACCCGTAGAAACAGGCTAAGTACATAAACACACAAATACAGTAATTCATCAAATATGAGCAAAGTTTATTCAGTTTTAACACACCACTGTGAAGCCCTTTGTGTCCCCCTTTGAGGGGCCATGATCAACATTTTCAAACAAAAAAATAGTTTGGTAAATATTTATTACAGAAAATGTAATTTCATTTTGCAGTCAACACTTGATCCTCTACGTAACGTTAAGAGAAGCTGTTCCCATACCCAGTGTCAGATTTGAGTCCTGTCACAGCAACTCAACATCAAAACTGCAAAACCAATGTTTTCTTCTGGCACTGGGGCACAGTATGTGATGCATTCTGACGGCCAGTGGTCAGTGTGATTGTTATGTCTTGTGAACTATTGCGTGTTAAGTTTTGCAAAATATTACAAGAAATTGGAAACTAAGTCTTGTTTTTAGCTCACAGTTTTGCAAATATGTTTGCTGTATGAGTGACAGGTTTCAGAAGTTGTGCCACATATAAAGAATTTGTATGTGTCAGCAATTGGAAAAATTCTGTAACAGCAGGTTTTTGACATCACTCACACATGTGGATTTCCTTCTGTGTACATTACTGAATAATACATTTCTTTAGTAATCAGAATTGTTGAACAATGTTTGGATTTGTGTTCACTGTTCACACCAAACTCGGTTAGATACATAGTCAATAGTTAACCATACAAATCTCTGTTATTCTTTGACATGTGTGCTTTCCTTTGAGCAACCAGAGTGTATAAAGGCTTGATTCACTGAGTGTTTGAAGACAGTGTGTTCAGAGGCTAGGCTCCTTTCAGGTGCCTTGTAATGTACACACACTTGCTCACAAAAGCGCGAACAAACACACTCACTGCCTCACTCTCACCACCACTCTGGCATGGCATGGCACGGCAGCGTCCCATTCTTCCCCCACGAGGGCCCAGCCATAAAAACCCTTCCAAAGCTGGGGTGTGGGTGTGTGTGTGTGTGTGTGTGTCTGTGTCTGTGTGTGTCTGTGTCTGTCTGGGAGGTTTGTTTGCGCGAGTGTGTCCGTGTGTTTGTTTCTGCGGGTGATATAGTGTACTTTCTGCACAGAGGCCAATCTTAGCCTGCCATTGCCGATCAATGGGCTGGACTGTTGACCTCTCACCCAGGTCGTAACTGGAGCTCGCAAGGCACAGATAGGACTGGCGGACCAGCAGAGCGCTGTGGGATCCCCCCAGAGAGTGATGCCCCCCTACCCCCATCCCTAACCCCTCTGAAAATTGATAGCCATAGAGGGGGTTTGGCAAGCAGGAAGGCCCCCCGTCCACTCTGTGTCAAAAAGTCCCATGTTGGTCACATTAATCACCAAGGGAGGGATTGCCAGGGCTATTTTTAGCCGGCTGGCATCCATACATTCATCCAGCTAATTATCTGTGGCTGTCGGGCAGGCCGCGCCTCTCCCCTGACCAAGAGGGGAAAGAAAAGCAGACCCTCCTTTTATCTGCTTTCTCTCTCTCTTTTTTGGTTTCTTTCTTTTTCTCTGTTCTTCTCACATCATTGCATGTGCACAGCTTTGTACAGAGGGATATTGTTAGCTCTGGTCCTGCAGTCAGAGGAAAGGATTTGGTTTTGAAATGGTGTACCAAGTCTCTGTTGGGCCATTGTTAGACTGCCTTTTTTGTCGCTCATGCCATTCACATAAAATGTGTTAAGTGACCAATACATTGGCCCAAACAGTTCACCGTATATTTGAAGACTCTCTTGTTTCTCAGTGTTGCTGCTTAGTTTTCATTTGTGCTCCTCAACACCATGCAGTCCTCCTACTCTCTCACACGTTCTTATGTACACACAATAATACACAGACTCCTATTCACTCATTCACTAACATTAGTTGGCCCCATTTACTTGTACACACCTTGTGTCTTCCGAACATGTATATAAAAGCTGTATCGAATTGCACCTTTGGCTTTCATTTCCTTGGTGGTACAGTGTGGCCTGTCAAAATGACAAATCGTCCTTTCAGAGGCTGAAGAATGAATTGTCCACTGGCTTGTGTTCAACCGCTGTCGTAATTGCTGAGAAATCTTGAGGAAGGCTTTTCAAGGCATCAGAAAGTTTATTTATTTGCCCCTTTCCTCTGTTTTAAAGCCTGGGCTTGTTGAAAAGGGCCCCTGGCCATCAAGGAGCCCCCCCCCCCCGGGACCAGGCCCCTCGGTCCTTTTTCCTGAGCCCGACCCCCGTCCCTCACCGGCTGCAGTGGCACAGCTGACGGCCCCCGAATTAATGGAGACTTTGACTTTCCCACTGATCCAGTCAGCGGCGCCCCGTAATTGGAATCCCTCCGCTCCCCTCGGCTGAGAGAGCGCACATCTGCACGTTGCCTCACCTGGTTGGTATGACTGACAGGGCTTGATTTGGTACGGTCCTCTCCATTTGCCTGCTATGTGAAGGCTCCCCGTTTTGATTTCTGACCAGGTTGGCTCGTGTTAGACACAGTCTGGTATGCATGATCAGAATGTGTTAGGCCTGATTTCTTTTGAAGTGTTGTGCAGTCATTTTGAGCCTTGCCGCTCTGATCCTGTGTTGACAACTTTACTATTACGGTGGTATGTTTTGGTACGGGGCTATCAGGATGTTGATTAAGTACTTTATTTAGAATGGCAGACTTTGGAAGTGTTGAAATATCCCTGCAAACATTCCTGTCTCCCCACCGCTTGGTAATGTCCATTCCATTCATGTCCATTGTCCACGCATGCTCTGTTGGGGTCCAGCTGCCTGGTTTGTGTATATGCTCGCCTTTTGACTCCTGTTTGTGTGTAAACGCTGCGTGTGTGTTGGGTCTACCGCTATTGTGGTTGTTTTGTCTGGTGTGGTGGGACCTGGGGAGTGTGTATTTGAGGCTTGGGGACAGAGAGGGGTATGTGAGAAATGCACTGCGGGTGGGGGTCAGTATGTGTGCGCATGTGTGTTTGTGCGTGTGTGTGTGTTTGTGCATGTCTGTGTGTGTTTGCCTGTGTGTGAGAGAGAAGCCCCACAGCTGGCCCAACAGGGGACACATCCGCACATAGCTAACGTTCCTCTCTAGAGTAGCCTTTTATTACTGCCCATTTCTTGCCCGTTCTCATAGCTCAGCCCTTGCCAATTCTCATAACTCTCTCTCTCTTTCTCTCTCTCTCTTTCTCCCTCTCTCTCTCTCTTTCTCTATCTCTCTCTCTCTCGCCGTGTGTGCGTTTGTGAGTGTGTTTGTGTGTGTGAGTCAGTGACCGAGTGTTTGTGTGTACATGTCATGGGGTGACAAAGTCAACTAAAAAGTGGGTTTCGCCAAGTCTCCAGCGGACAGCTGTGATATAAAATGAAGTACATGCGAGTGCAGCCAGTGAGCATGAGGTCACTGAGATGAGCAGCCTCTCGGAGCCCAGTGACTCACAGGCTTCCCAGCCGCTGATTGAAAGCACTTGATTAGAACAAATGTGGCTCTAAATACAATGTTGCTAATATTCCTTATTTGCGGTGTCCTTGTGCTTTTACTCTGAAGGTATCATTCACAATAAAAGTAATTTATCATCCCTTTGAGATTAGGTCAAAAGTAGGCCTGCCAAGTGAGTTTCTTCCTGGAAGTGCATAGTTGTCGGAGAGGGGTGGAGTTGAGGTTGATTTAAGGGCCTGAGTGCCGCTGTGGCAAGCGGGGCTATGTGATGAGTGCTATCTTACAGTGTTCCACTTAAGCCAACACTTGGCCCAGCAGGAGAATAACGGCATGAGTTTTCACTGCGCAGAAGTGCTGCATTTCACATGAACATTATGCAAAGTAAATACCGCAGGATTGTTTTTCTTGGGAGAATCTGCGGTCTCCACCATCCTGTATCTGTAACCCCTGCAGTATTGTTGATGTACAGGTGTGCGTGCCAAACGCACCCCCTCGGATCTCCCCACAAGCCTACAGCTCTGTATGGCCTTAGCGCCTGCATGGGAGAAATGCGAGGCCTACTCTGCCAAGCCTCATGCCACTTCCTGAAGATGGCTGTCCATTCATGCTCTAGTCAACCGCTTCCACTGTTGCTCTGTTGTCCAGTATTGTTTTTTTTTTAAAATCCCATATGTACTAACGTTTCTCTAATCTCTCTCTTTCTCTCTCTTTCTGTCTCCCTCCCCCACCTCTCTTTGTTTGGTCAGACTTGGCAGATAACCTGGCCATGGATGACTTCACTTTCCACGAGCTGCTGCTGACGCCGCGGCTGGCTACCGACTCACACATGGGTCCCTCAGTCCCAGGGAGGGCAGGGTCAGTGTGTGGCCCCAGCTCGGCCCTCCTGCTCCTGGTCCTCACCACCCTCATCCATCTTCGGCCTCAGTGACCACTCCAGCTCCCTCACCACAGCATTTCTTCCCTGGACATGAGGAGTGCGTCCAGAGGTGGGGTTTGAGGGGACGTTTCCAAACCGGTGGAATCTTGTTTCTTTTTTTTCCCCTTTTTTTTCGTTATCTTTGAGTGGCACGGAGGTCTCCTTATACATTTTGCACAATCTTGAGTGGACTGGCACCACCAGTGAGACACTAAACGTCTCGCTTTCTTCTCGCTGTCTGTGGCACGGGCTGTCCCAGTTCTGTATAAAATGTACAAATATTTATTTGTTGTAAGACGCTCTGTGTGTGTGTGTGCGGTAGCTTCAGTTACCAAGCAAGCCAACTGGGACGCAATAGCATGTAAATAAGTTACCTAGCAACCCTGTCCAATGTTTTATCCATCCAGGCTAGTATCGTGTTACAATTACAGTATGTGTTACAGAAAAAGCATTCAATGCCTTTGGCTGGCAAGTGACGTGTTTTAAGTGTTCTCCCTTGGAAAAGTGGGCGTGGCGTTGAGTGTTACAGACGCACGAGTGCTGCTGAATTGGTAGAGCTGTGACTAATGGAGTCTGGAAAACTCTGGCTCCTCCAGTGGACACAAATCTTCTGTGACTTCTCGACAAACTATTTTACTTCCCAGCACCCACAAAAAACACACACTCACACATACACACTGTGAAACACACACACACACACACACACACACTGTGAGAGACACACTCACACACACAGCATTAAAGCACACCTCTTCCGCTCATTTCCTGTGCTGTAAATGACCCACAGAGGAGAGATCAAGGGATTGGTGTATCGTTGTGAAACCTTTTTCCCTGAGGGGTGACACCCAGCTGTGGTTCTTGCCTTGGAAATTCACTATCAAAATGTTTGGTCAGGGTTCTCTTGCTTACTCTCCCTCTCCATCTTCCCAGCTCTTTTCTGCCCTCATATTTCTCATTTGTGTACAAGCACACCTCTCTCTCTCTCCCCTTCTGCTCACATGTTATCATACATGCACATTACACCCAAATTCGTACTCTCATTGACACACACACACACACACACAGACAGACACACTCTGTCTCTCTTGGGTCATGGCTTAATGAGGCTGTCATTATGCCAGTGTGATGAAAGGTTGCTCCTGAGTGGCGACCCCTCCAAGTCCCACTCTCATCTCCAGTGATACGCTACCATGGCAACTGCATCTAGGAGGGCATGCTCTTAGGTGATGGACAGATTCATCAGCATGTTTCAAGTGTTTTGCATTGCTTAGTGAAAACACCCCTTTGCCCCAACCAAAACGCATCCACTAACCAAGGGCTAAGAAATGTTTAATTTAACACCAGCTGTGTGTAATGTCTCTCATCATAATTAAAAGGATTTCAACTAATGTGTTTTCCTCGTCTAGACAGCTTCCACATGTGAGATAGTGAGATATCAGTTGTACAGTTTTGTGACAAATCTACTTGTTTTATTTCATGACGCTGCATATTTAATGTCAGTGATGGAACTGGGGGCTTTTGCGGACCTGTTAGCTTTGTCTAGATGAGAATTTTTCAGTGTTTCTATAGAAACTCTTTTTTAATAACAAATGAAGACATGAATTAAGTGTATGACATTACCAAACAATGTAGTAAACAAACCACATTTTCTCCGTCTGTATTTAGTCATGAATAAAGTTCATTAAAAACAAACCAATGTAACCTTCGACAATAATACAGTCATGAAATCCATAGTTTACACCAAGGTATAGTTTTACAGTTTTACATGGTGCATAATGAAACGCTGAACACCCCCCCCCCCCCTTACTCTTTCTGTGTGTCTTAATTGCCCGGCAGGAGAGCCCCATGAGGCCATTTGGCCCATCTGAGCTGCATTTACTCCACACCCGCTCAGCACATACATACGCAATGGGGTGGGGTGGGGGGTCAGGCCTCTCCAATGTTGTCATAGTAATCAGGTCAGTAATGGCCCATCAGAAAGTGGAGGGGTAGCTGTGGTGTTGTGTACCTCTGGTAAAGATTTTCTTTTCTCATGTAACAGTTGATGTTCAGGTAACCAAATGTTTGCTAACTGGCAATGTAACTAACCACTCTGTGTCATTAGCTATCCAGATACTGCTGTTTTACTGGATTGGTGACTTGATTTTAGATGTTTTCCTGGTTGAAACAAAAAAGAAATAAATGCAGTTTTGAGCTTTTACTCTTTTGTGGTTTAATTGCTGAATGCTAAGAAACACAGGAATGAGTGAACACTCTGTCTTTGTTCTTTGGAATTGATGACTGTTTGTGTGTTATCTTCCAGATAAGCCAATGGGTGATTTAGAGGTGTCCACAGCCGCAATAAAGCAATGAGTTGCATTGGAGGCATTTAATCTCATTCATGGCTCGTTATCTCACACTGAATTGAAATCTGTTTTACAGCCTGCCACACCTCAGTCGATTACACCGCAAGCTGTAAAGAAAAACTTTATTTAGGCCAAAATGTTTACATTACAGTCCCCCCACAACTTAACAGTTTGTAATTGATCAAACCAATTCCCTTTGCTCTTCTAATCTCGCCACATAAGTGATTGTGTCCACACATTCAGCAGAGCTGTGTCCCTCTACTCTCCCCTCCCTGTAACTTTTCACACATGCCCTTCTCCTCAGATCCAGATAAGACCCTGTTGGATCCAGCTGTGCTTTTCTCTCTCCTACAGCCGGCCCGCGTCCTCTTTAGGGGGGGAGAGCGGGAGAGACACAAGGCCGCGGCTGTGCTGGTGGCCAGAGAAACAGAGGGCTGAGCAGCTGATGTTGGCCTATACACTGAATGTTAATGGGCACGGGAGAGAATGGGCAAACAGCCCAATTGAAATGCGCAGGTCCAACTGTTTTCTTAGGGTAATAGATTGTCCACTCAGGAGCGGCTCGGCTTTTCAGGGTTGGGGGTGGGGGGCAACTGATGTTGCGGTCAATGGGTGCTAGTTGCTCAACAGGGATCTACTGTTCCAGCCTTTGGCTGTTTTAGGGGCATGTAATTGTGATGTCCATGTAATTCACTCCTATGCTTTTGGCCCATGCTGATACTCTGAGGTATCATCAAGGTCACATTGATTTGCAGATCTGGACATACAGTATGTGCTTGTAGAGTAACTTCATCCAATCCAAATAAGGAAGAGGATGCTTGACATTCCAGATGTTAAAGTATTTATAAAAAGATGGATTTGAAGCATTGTTGATATCTGCTACTGGAGACATAAACAGAACGAAGCAGATAAATACAACTCACAGAAACACTGGGACTAGTTACTAAAACATTAGCTGCTGGAATGTTCCAATTGGGGGCGGGGGGGGGGCTTCTAGTTGCCAGATTAGCCCTGGCCATTAGATGTTCATCCATTGTTCTTGTATGCCTGGTTAGAAGGCATGATGTAGTGCCTTATTAGCGTTATAAATGTTTTGTCTGAGAAAACCTTTACCAGCTCAACATGTTGAGAACATGCCCCTCCTGGAGCTGCTATGGATTTGAATGACAAAGACAACCTTTCAGAGTGAGCAGTTTGAACTGGGAAGAAAAGTATAAGTTCAGATCATGTAGTGGTGGCCAGTGGGGGAAGGGGTTATGATAGCAAGACATTCATTCATTATGTATAATACTCTATTTAGTTAATACTTTATGACACGTATTGGAAACAGTTGTTGTCTCCATAAATGTTTGTTCAACTACAGTGCAACATCTTCCTTTATATGAAAATTTCCTTTAAAAAACTATCTTTCCAGATGTTTCAGCACAAACTCGACCCAGTTCAGTAGAGATCATCCCTCAAACAGTAATAAAACTTCTACTACAGACTTATAACTTTGTAAAACAAATTAAAGTAGTCTCTGGATATGGCTAATCCTGTCAATCGGGGATGGGCAGTATTTATGATACATGTATGTAAAATAGATGTTTTAAATACAAAATAGTATTTTGTAATTTGTATTTTATTGGGTTGATCCAGTGCAAGATGAATAACGTGTAGGTTGCTCACACACAATACACCCCTTTCTCACACCAACCTCAAGTTTCTTGAGAACTTTAACCAGTAGTTGAATGGATTCATTAAATTCCATTGTATTCTGTTAAAGTAATGAAGAGTGTTTAAGAAACAGAGAAACTTTGCCACAGAACTAGCAATTGAATAAGAATGGTATATTAATGGTATACTGCTATATTGATATATTACAGTGTATTAATGTTATCAATACACTGCTTATAAATACAGTGGTAATGGAGGTCATTTCTTTTGTTTAAAATGTTAACATATACAATCTCATACAGTGCCAAAGCTCTGCACATCACAAGCATATAGTTGTGTGTTGAGTGCCTTTCTCACCACCTCTCAGGTCTGATCTCATTCATCAGCCCATGGTATGCCATGCCTCTTTCAGCACGGACCCAGATTTGTCAGTTACACTCAGGGCCGCTCTTTCACCTTTTGTTGCCCCACTGAAAGCAACACCAGCCCACTCTATCTCCCCGCCACACAGCCAGCCAAGAGCTTCAACCCCCCAACTCCACCATCACCCCTCTCTCTCCTCCTCCATCCAGACTCCCATTGGCCTGCTGCTCTCCCCCGGCCTCAGTCTCACAGGCATGAATGGGGCAGGCTGTGGAATGTGGAGGCACAAAGGGATGAATGTCATTTTGCTGAGTGCTTCCCCCGAAACTATGAACACAGACTCACACTGACACATATGGCTACATGCGCACTCTCACACAAGTCCTGACATGTTCCCGGCCCGTAATTAAGCAAGTACATTTTTTTAACTAATGGGAGCAAAACATTTGTATTGTGATGGATGTATTGAATCCTTCCATCCTGAGAGATGAGGTGGATTTGAAATGATGGACATAGGATGAAATGTATGGAAAATTAAGAAGCAGGAAAATATTCACTCCTGAACCATGTTGGAGAATCTCTAGGTCTAAAGAATTGTCTGTAGTGTGGTCACAGTTAAATATTTCTGTGTTCTTCCATATGATTTCACAGCCACAACTGGGTCAGTTCACACACTTGTACATGACAGAGGACACCGGCAATAGCAGTCTTGGGAAATACCGAAGCATTTGTAGTTGGACATGTTACTCATTCTCTAGTCCAACAGCGGCCAGCACTGGAACAGGGGTCACCACACCCAAGACCATACTCACAAGAATAAACACAGACTACACACACACACACACACACACATATCATGGTAGCAGCCAGACATGGATTTTTCATTATAACATACTGGGTTTATGTCACCAGCACTAGCCTCAGAGCTTAGAGCATGTGTTGTCAATACAAGCTGTCATGCTCAGATTGAGGCATTCAGCCATTGCTCATCATAAAGCATGATTTAAATTCCACAAGTACTTCCCCTCGCAGGCTAATGTCACAAGTCAGCTGGACACAGAGCCAACCTCGCAACACTATGTCACATTTCATGACACGAAGCAACCCAGAAATTGTTGCTGTTGGTGTCACCTGTGATATGTTGCTCATGGTAGGCACGCAGCTATTTGCTTGCGCCTGTGACAGCAGGAGGATTAGCACTTTGGGGATGTGTATCACTGCAAGCATATGTATGTAAAATTCAACACCATTGTGCCTGTGTGAAAGGCTATGCGCTGATGCGACCTGCAAGAGTTTTGTTTCTATGGAATTGGATACAGGTGCAGACAGTGAGCAGTATACGAAGACTATCACTACCTGAATATTGTATGCACTCTTTACTGTAATCAAAAGTAAACTTTTACATTACAAAAATTACGTCCAGGACTCTACTTTAATTAACGATGAAAAATAGACCATACATATTGAGAGACCTTGCAAGTGAGTAGGCTATAACTTTTTATGTTATAAAATACAGCTAGCGCCAAATGAGAAATTATAAAATAATTTACTAAAAAAGCACGTCATTGTAAGTTGAAAACCAAAACGGTGCATTAAGGTCGCAGAAATCATTCCACTGTTTATTCAAAACCACAGTGTTTTGTATATGGGTGCCCAAATTGTCCAGCCCCCGGCTCCAAAATCCACCCCAGGTATTTTGCGCGCCCCTTTCTTTATCCGGAACTCCGTGCGTGATCGCGCAATCCAACTCTCCACTTCAGTCCTCGCAATGCGTTCAGCCTTTGGATTTTAGCACACGGTAACTACAGTCAGCGTCCTGTCGTAGAACGTTTGTACAGAACACTTAGAAGTTCTCTACACAACTTTTTAATTTCATTGATAAAGTAGTAATTTGGAACTTTGTTCAACGAGGACGCAACACAACACGAAATAAGCTATTTTGCAAAGATATCTAAGACGAGCGCATTTCCAAGTCTCCCGGTTTTGTTTTTTACTTGTTGTATCGTGGGTTTTTTGCACCTCACCACATCTCAGGCGAAGAAAAGACTGTTGAACGGACTTATTTTTGTCTCAAAGTGTGTCTGTTTAAACCAAAGTTTGCAGAGATTTCGTTCGAACCTAAAGGAGTTTTAACGCATCAAAGAACTACATGGACACGCAAACTCAACTAAGTTAGCGATAGCTAGGTTAGTCAACCAGTTTGTTAGCTAACTTTATTGCGCTGGACTGGCGAGGCAAAACACATAATCGAACAAGATATACACTGCCCATCTCCATGAGAAAATCCAACGTCGGATTTGGATTTGTTTTGTAGTTAAATCTCAAGCAAAGCTCTTCTCACCCCTTGGCATTGTACTTGTATATCTGGGACTTTCATCATCGCAATGAAGTCGACTGTTGCGCTTTCTGTACTTTACATTTTGGCCGTGATTTTCGTCTCGGCAAAAGCAGAGTTGAAAACGAAGAACTGCAATGATGTGAAAGAAGCGTATAGTTCCAAGGGTTTCAATGTCAACGATGTACCTAACAAAGGGGTTCACGGTAAGTTGCATTACAATTATTTTCACTCAGTGCAGGGCATTTTCCCCTCAAATGGCTGTTTCAGTTTCCGTTAATTTCAGGTCTGTTTAGTCAGCAAACCATGTCTTGTTAAACGTAGCCAGAATGTTATAAAAACAGATACAGTTGTTGCAATTTGAATACTCCTTTTTGAAATGGTTACTGTTAACAATTGACGAACTTTATTATGTTTTTGACTGTTCAAGTTACGTATGTAATCTTTAGGTAATGTAGGCCTAATGACCGAAAACAAAAGTTGGTATGTGGTCCAGTGGACTTAGGTAAAGAATGAATTAGCTACCCTAAATATTGCCCCTGGCTCGGATATACCAGGTTATCGACATCTGAAGAATGGCTTTTAAAGTTTTATCATAGCCCGTCTCTTTATGTCTGCAACTAGATCAATATTTGTGTTCTTCTATAATTAATAAGGGAACGGCAGGAACAAATCAGCAGTGCAATTCGGCAATGGTGTCCCTGTTTATATGAAGACTTCTTGTGCTTTCCTCTATTTGTAACCTCAGTTTTGTGCCACAAAAGAAGTACCTGCATGAATGGGGATAGATGAGAATACATGTGAAATACTTCACTCCAAGTGTAGGCCTACTGTCATTTCACTTAAAGCCAGATCATGTAAATCTGTAGAAAGGAATTACGCTAGGCCTGGGTCTGGTATGTGGGTATGCAGAATTTAAAATCTTGACCCATTAAGGCCAGACGGGATAAGAACAGTTAGCCTAGGGATACGTTTTTGTTTACAGAGGCTGTTTTATTCTACTGGAGTAATGGAAACTTTTTTTTAGACTTCTGGGATCCACATTTCCTCCTGAATGTTAGCCTGGCAATCCTGTGTCAGGGTGGGGGGGTTAAGAAATTCCCCTCCATGCCCCACATACTCTAGATCCCACCCCTATTTCCACCGCCTCCATTTCTATGTCTGTTTTAGATTTTTTGCTTATTCATTCTTTCACAGTCATTAGGCATAACACTTTATTGCTCCAGCTGACACTCATATACATGTGATTTGTTTAAAACAGTCTACATGTCGCTTATTTAAAAACTCAGCCATTGGCCAGACTCCAAACTTTCTGCCCTTATCCTGTGCTTTGACTTTTGGCTTGAGACCCTTGTAAAGGCAGCTCTCCACAGACAGGCTATGTTGTAAATTACTGATTGTAATATGAGCATTTGACATACTTGCCTTAGAGCTACGGCGTCACCTAATCTAGCGCTGGGTGATGGACAACATTTGCATAAATGAATTAGAATATCTCCCCTGATTAGGCTGGCCTCAGTATCTGCCCATCACCTCCATTATCAGCGTGGCAGATTGTGCCACTGCTCATCAGGTGAGAATTGTAAATACAGCTCAGGTTAGGCAACTCTTTGTTTCCTCTCATTTATCTTAAAATTTTTAAAAGGTCACACGCCCCATTGTCTTCCTTTTTGCATCACTGTTGTGCCAGACGTAATTGAATGTACCTCAACATGTCTGCATTCGTCAGGTTTTATTGTAGCAGATCTCCTGTTTAGTTGTGAATGGCTCCTAAAGAATGAATAATAAGTGTGTGTGTTCCATGTGAGTGTGCCCTCCACAATGGCTGCCATGCTCAGCCAGGCCCGGTGCAAGGCTGGCCAAAGTGAGTACCTCTTTGTTGTGTGACATAATTGATCCAGCAGAGGCGGAATGGCTCTGTGGTCACCAAAGGTGTGAGGACTCCAAATAAAGAACAATCTGAAAAGACGCAGACAAAAACCTGGTCCATGTGAACAACTACCAGTTGTCAGGGAGAAAATGGTCGGAAGAGGAAACCTAATTGAATGGGTAGTGTCCCGTTGCCTGGCTATTCACTTCCAGAGTTGGTGCACTTCAGTTGCTAGTCAAAACATTTATTCTCCAAACTCTCATTTGGACATGACCTGACATGAATAGAGTTGTGTACGTCAGACTTGCAGGGCAAACCAAACGTATGTCTAGAATAATGTTTCTGTTTGTCACACAGTAACTATAGCCCATTTCCTCTCTGGTCGTCACACCAGAATTTAGATTTACTCACAAACATTTTTCATGTTGCATTCCAGTTTATCAAGCCCTAAATCCACTGTCACTGAAAGTACTATTTATTAAGATGTCTTTACTTGTTTTCTTGCCATAAATCTAAATGTTGGGAATGTACTGCAGCTGAAACCACAAAACTGCCTTTCTCCACAAGCCACAAGCATCTGTTGTTTGCTTCATGACTAGGAGATGATAATGTATCTCCACCAATCTAGCTAATCTGACAGTTGTGTGTGCGGTGATGGTGTGTCTAAAACAAGACTCCGGTTGCAATGAGACCAAACCCTCAGTCACACTAGTCTAGAGTGGAGAAATAGGCAAGGAAGAGATTTCTTTGGCCCTGAGGTACCTGACATGTATCCCAGCAATTTTTATAAACATAATCTTTTCCAGTCCACACAGTTTTAGGCTAATGTGCTTGTTGATACATGGGAATACTGAACACCTTTTTTCAGTAGTGGGTGGGTTTGGAAGATTTAAGTGTGAAGTCGGTCCTAGACATTCTTCTCATTAATGAGATTGTTCGAGGTCTGGTGTCTGAGCCAAATTTGCCATTCTGAATCCAACTGGCAACTGCACTTTCTTGTTATCATTAAGTATGATGATGTATGATTAGCTGTGGTTGTAGCTCTAGGGATCTCTACGTATTGGGTGGTGTTTTAATTCTCCATGAAACTGTTAGTTCACTAAAATGTCAGTTTTCCAGAATCAGTCTGAATTAGTCTGCATGTAGTGTCAGTTAGGGCTGCAACAATTAATCAATTAGTTGTCAACTGTTAGATTAATCACCAACTTTTTTGGAAATGGGGTTGTATCATTTTTCATAAAGAAAAACACCAAGAAATTCTCTGATTGCAGCCTTTTGACCTTGAATATTTTCATCTTCACAAGCCATTTCAGTACATAATCTTGGCCTTTGCTAAACATTTTTCACAATTTTCTGACATTTTATCAATCAAAAATAATCATTTGTTGCACCCCTAGTGTCAGCCCATTTCTGCATTTTTATCATAATCTGTGCTTTTCCCTCTACCCACTTTATGCATTACACATCTTAAAGTATGTTCAACAGGTAATAAATTATAAAGATTTAAAGGTTACCCTTGACCTGCACCCCCCAAATCCTTTTTACAGTTTAAATTCATACAATAATAATTATTATTAATAATAATTATTATTGTATGAATTTAAACTGTAAAAAGGATTTGGGGGGTGCAGGTCAAGGGTAAGCTAACCAGTCCTTGAGCTGAAGGAAGGAAGCAGTACGTGGGAGATGCTGTTTTTTTTTTTCTTCAATCTGGAGTTCCACTCTAGACTCCACTCTCCCTTCCATAGCAGAAGACTTATGGTGCACATAACCTGTCTAAGAGTACAGGGGCTTTAATATCCTCTAATCCCTTACGCCACCCAAGGGAGGTTTCTTCTTCTGCCAGCAGAAAAAGCTCCTCATTGCCCATGGTAGTCAATCAAGGCCCATGGTGGAAAATGTATGTGTCAAGTGCCTCCTGCTCAGTGGCAATACGCTGGATCTTCAAAAGAAATTGTAAAAGAAAAAATGGGGCCAGTTAACACTGGCTAGATTGGGATCTCCCCATGTCAACAAATTCTCGTTTCTGAAGTTGGCCCGCACACTTTTCTCTTACCCATCCCCCCCCTCCTCCTCCTCCTCACCCTTTCTCCTTTTCCATCTGAAATCTGTTTTGCTTTACCCTGGCAGCCGGGTCTTATGTCATGCCTCAGGTATGGACAATGGCCAAGATCAAAGCTCACAGATGAGTGTTTACACCCCCACCCCCCTTTCCTCTCCATACCGGAGGATCATCCATAATCAGTCTGTTGGGTTATGACTGAAAGAGAGTCAGCAAGAGCCGGGGTGACTCAGACCCGCGACAGGACTCTCAATAGAGGATTTTTTAGAGTTGGCTTGTCTTTGTGTGCATGCTGCTCCGGTTACTTTTTTAAAACAGCTGTGTTAGGATCAGCTCTCATCACCCCTGGTTCAGACCCCTAAACCATTATGAGCAGCACAAAAGCTGGCCTCAGACCAGCTCTGAAGGGTATCACATAGCAGCAAGTGTGGTGTCTCCGCACCACACACACACGCATACACACACACACACACGCATATACGCGTGAGTGCTAGTGCTCTGTGATCCATGTTTGGGTTTTGGCAAATAAAGAGGTCCTGATATTGCCATACCATGTCATTACTGAGATAAGATAAGTGCAGGAGAAGTAGGACACTGTCGGCCGGTTGAGCCATTTAAAGGAGAAGTGTGAGGCAAGCTCACTACGCTTTATGGCCCTCCGGTCTGAACACGCTCTTAAACTGTTAAATATTAAACCAAGAAAGACATGGTCACTGGTTTCTATTGTTTAACTTGTTCAGTTAATCTGTCTTGGTGAAATCTAAAGATTATTCAGCTTTACCACTCAGTCATTCTTCCTCTTACTTTCTCACCAAATTATCAACCTCAGCAAAGCTCTTCTTTGGTCTTTCATTTGGAGTGCTCTTCCAGGAGGCATTTCTGTTTTCTAAACATTGCAGTATCAGTTGAATTATATGCTGAGCTTTGCTTCATTAATGCATCACCCTTTGTGTCAAAGGATTTGTACTTTTCATACAGACTTCTTGGCTAATGAACTATTCATCCTCAATTACATTATTACTATAGCCCAACCGATAAATCGGTTTCGCTATTAAACGGTTAAGATATTTGGCAATCTATCGGTATCAGCGGTTATAACGGCCTGATAGTGCTCCACAAAAAATAAATAGGTGGCTCTTCTATTTTCTAGCTATGTCGTTGTTGCAGCATAGGTTGAACCACATCGAGGTACAGATATGATTGAGGCAGAGTAGCTGCTCTAACCTGTTTGCATGAGCGCTGAGTGAAAATGAAACCCCCAATAGGAATAAGTCTCAATGTGTCCCCAATTTATCCTCACTTTAAGACACAACCTGTCCTCCTTTGCAGAGTGTGGTCACCCTATTTCTGATACTTAATAGTACACATTTAGCCTCCACATTTCCCCTCTGCACAGAACAGCTCGCGTCAAGCGGAACAAATAGGTGTCCCTTCTATTCTCTAGCTGGGTTGTGGTTGCAGTTCAACCCTGAGAGACCTGACAGGCCTGATGATCTTATTCATTATATTTATTTCATACAGTATTTTATTAAATAGGGGCCTTTCATTAGAATACCAGAATACCAGCCTATTTAAACACAATATTCAGATCTTTTCAATATACTTAATAATAGAACACATTTTTACATTGTGTTTGTTAAAAATGAATATCGGCCGGTGTATCGGTTTTTGAAATCCTCCGATGTCAAAATTGGTATCGTTCTTTAAAATCCCTTATCAGTTGGGCTCTAATGACTACCATTACTTAATGTCAGGATGGTGTACGTACATTGGTTACATGAAACAATGGAGCACCTATTATTTGTATTTGGTAGGACTTTCCAATGGAAGACTTTCCGGTGCTCACTTTTGCTGAAACATTCCTCATCACTCGGACCACTGTCTGCTTTGTTATTCAGTTAATATAAGAAAAGTTTGACCGTAAATGTAGCTTGCAGTGTCTGCAGCCATCCTAGTAGGATATTTGCTTGATCCAAATTGCTTTCCAGTTTCCCCTGTGACGAGGTGTTGTGCCATCTTGTGGACTTCACAGTTATTTGAGTAGTACTAAAATAAAATTAAAATCCTAATACTAAGTAAATATGGCAATACTTGGCACAGTTGTATCAATAGAATACTGTGCCGAAGCACAGTATTATATTGACTGCAACTGGCTGCCAGACTGCGGTTCTCTCTGGGTCTCAGTGACTCTGCTGCTGCTTCTGCTCCTAATTGAGTTTTCCTATTAAGCGGAAGATGTCTTGTGAATGTGAGTGTCGGGGCTTGTTTGCGTCCATGCACGTGTGTCCTTGTGTTGGTGGGTGTCGTGCAGGTGAGGTCAGTCAGTTAGCTAGCTGACGTTAGGCCGCGTGGCGGGACCATATCGGTTTCCTGTTGGTCGTGCAGCCGGCAGTCAAGCTGTTTCCCCCTTTTGCAGTAGACCTGTGATCAGGCATGCATGTTTGAGTTCACCACGGAGATAAGCTGTGTTCCCACACCAGACTGTGAACACAGGCAGCGGCAGGCAACATCCTCTCAAGGAAACGACGGCCGCTACCCTCCGTGCGGTCAGGCCTGGTCACTGAGGTTTGGTGTGGAGCTGTGCTGGTGTGCTACAGCCCCAACCCCCCACTCCCACCCCGCTCTGCCGCCCCCAGAGAACGACAGCCCAGCAGGGGGTCGATGCTGTGTGTGGGAACAATAGGGAGCCCTTCTTTAGCCCCCCTGTCTGTCCCCCTCCCCGCCACATTCCACAGAAGACCACCAAGACCCTCACACGGGGAGCCAGGAGCTGAGAACGGCCACAACAAAGAGGCCGAGTGCGAGAGGGAGCGAATGGACTGGCCCGGCCATTGAGTGAAAGAGGGCAGCGAGAGCGTTTGATGGACAGAAGAAGAGACACACAGACAGATCAGGAGAAACGAACAGGGCAGCTCGAATAAACAGCAACTGTCTCGCACAGTGTGTGTGTGTGTGTGAGTGTGTGTGTGTGAGAGAGAGAGGGAGAGACGTGTTGTAGAATGCAGCGATCAGTCAAATGCCTTGCGGCTGAATATATCTGCTCTGAGTCACTGTCTCGCTGTCATGCAGGTTCATGTGCACATACACAAACACACACACACAGAGATTGACTGTGGTGGAGTAAATGCTTGTATGAACACAGCCTCTGGCTCTAGTATCCCCTCTTTGATTATTCCTCCACACATAATACAGTCACATGCTTATATGTCGCTGAATGGTCAGTGTGGAGATCTGTTGAGAAGTTGGCACTGTGTGTGTGTGTAGTCTTGTACAACTCCTCCATGATTGATTGCTTTTTGGATAGACCTGGCGCTATATTTGTGGTTTGTGGGTAGATAGAAAGTTGCCTCTGAAATGCCTTGTTAACACTTAGCATTTGCATGCTGTTGAAGCTCCTCTACCCTCCCCCCTCCAAACACCACACACACACACACACACACACACACACACACACACACACACACACACACACTAGCGGCTCAGCCCAATGTAGGCTTTTCAACTCTCTCGTCTTTCTCCCCTTTGTAGACCTCATGTTTTTGCAGAGCTTGTTTTCTTTACCCGCTTGTTTCTTATGTCCATGCTTTTTCTCCCTAATTCCTCCCTCCGTTGCCTTTGTAGGCATTGAAAGCTCTGTCTGAATGGTGCTGTGCTGTCCCACTCACTTCTTCTTTTTCTCGCTACACTTTCTACCCCCCCAACCCCACTGTCTGTTCTTCAGTGTTCCTGTGCGTGGGAAGGCTTCCAGATGATTTTAATACCAAATTGTTCCCTTCCTCCCTTTGCTCTGTCAGCAGGCGTTGCAGTGCTCTGCTATGTTGTCGCTAGGTGTTCCGGGCAACAGAGCTGCTGGAACTTGAACACGTTTGGATACAGTTCTGGACGCTCTCTATACCTCCCTCCAACTCTTCCATCCCCATCTTTTTTCCTTGCTGCCTCTCCCAACTGAATTCTTTTGAAGGAAGTGTGTGTGTGTGTGTGTGTGTGTGTGTGTGTGTGTGTGTGTTCGTTCTCCGTTGCTGTGATATCCGAGACGCTCTGTCTCTCCTTTGTCCAACTGTCAGTCAGAGCTGGTGTCACTTCGCCAGCTGTGTGTATGTGGGTGGGTGAGTTTATCTGGTCTTGCTTGTGCCTCCACAACCCCTTCTTTCTCTTCTCAACGTCTTCCAACTTGCATTGCTCCTTTGAGGACTTGGCCTTCGAATGAAAGCCCCTTCTGGTGGAGTGGTAAAGCAGATGAAGTGTTAATGAGACTTGAGTACAATTCTAGCAGTGATGATGATGATGATGATGATGATGATAATTGGCATGTAGGCTGTGACTGCCAGGGCCGACCTAAGGCCAGCTGCTTGCTTGTCCCTGTGCGCTCTTTCCTGGACTGCTTTCCTCAGCGCTGAGAGACGCCAGAGGATCTGTAATCCCTGCTAATTACTCCCCTGGCTTTACGTGGCGTAACCCCCCTCTCCTCTTCCTCCTCCTCCTCCTCCTCCTGATGAAGCTGCTGTGCGGGCGCTTAGCTCAGCCTCAGCCTCATTCCTCACGCTGGCTCGCCCACACTTTCGCCATCCCAACTTAACTGCACACGCAATTACTTAATCCCCTTTCTGACTTTCGTTCTTTTTTTTGGTCTCAGTGCTCTCTTTTGAACATGCCATAAAACTGCTCACAAAGTATGAAAAGCCCCACAGTCTGGCCCTATTAGGGCTGTAGTGGGCCTCCCCCACCCACTCACCCATTCTCCCCAGCTTCCCTCATGAGAGTTCTCGTGGAGTTTGACTGAGGAGGAGGAAGCCGCCTCGTCCAAGCCCCAGCTCACAGAGCTATCGGCTCCCACCCTGCTGGCTACGCCGCTCACGATGGCTTGTTGGAAGTCCTCGGCGAAGAGTAACAAATCACTCCCGCTCTGTTTTTGGAGTATTCCCCTCTGAGGTTTATGGGGGAAATCTTAGGGGTTGGGAATCTAAATATGGTTTTCTTAAAAGAAGTCCGGGACTGATAGGTCTGATCCCTGCCGAAGCTGTTGAAAGCCGTCGGCTTGTCCTCAGTGGGGTGATTGATTTATCGACATACCTGGTCATATATCTCCTGCAAAATGGACATGTCCGTCGTGTAGGATGAAGGCTTAGTGAGTTAAGAACTGAAACCTTGGTGTAGCCTTTCCTTTTGACAGTTGGCTAATAGTGGGTTTCTTCCCACCAGCCCCAGTGCGATCCTGTTTCTAAGGCTAAACAGGTATATCGTAATCTTTGTTGCTCCCGTAGCTTTGAGGTCTTTGAGGAAATATGAGCTTGTTACTGACCTCATCCCTTCCTGTGGGGCACTTCCACACTATAACACACCAACACAAACAGACACACACACTTACACAAGCACACAAGCACACACACATACACCAAAGCCAAGAGCAGAGCCTGTCCGTCATTCTCACATCTGGTCAGCTTTAGCCTCTAGAAGATGCCACAGTTGTAAAGGCTCTCAGCAAGTGCCTGGCCTTACAAGGGACGGCTTTTACTGACAAAGATCAAAATGGGGGTCTTGTGTGTTAAACACTTTTAAAAGCTTTCACTTGATAGAGGTTAAGTGCGTTCAGTTGTAGATGAAAAGCGGTTTATTGCCTGGTGAGCAGAGTGGCAAAGAAAGACAAGAATGAAGCCAAAGTTCTCAGGGACAAGACTAGACAAGAATGGGCAAATTCATTGAGGCCATTTCTAAACTTGAAGTTCTTTTAATTGTTTAAGAAGAAGCCTGGTTATTTTCTTGTTGTCTATAATTAGTGTTTTGTGTGTTTTGCTTAATCCGTGTGCTCTGCTTCTGCACAGTAATCATGACATTTAAATATGCTCAACTTCAGCAGTAATCTGGAATTCCCTCTCTGTGGCTTCAGAGCACCAAGGCTGTGGAGGCTGAGTGGGGTTCACCTTTGAGATGTGTTCATATGTGCTGAGGGTCATTATTTGGTAGAAAGAGTCGAGGCTTTGAGTTAAGTGGCTGATGTCTGAGTCTTGTCTCTTCTTTCGTTGTAATCATACTTTACTCGGGTGTGTTCTGTTATTGTGTCTGGGGAGACTAGGCTGTCTGCAAATTTGCCAGAAAGTCCTATGTGCCCATACACAAGACAGGAGCATGCAAGTACACAGCCCCCACCCCCACCCCCCCAAACACACACACACACACACACACACACACATTCCATAAAACATGGAGGCACATCCAGCGCGGACTGTGGAGCGGCGCAGGATGCAGGGAGTTAATGAGTGGTAACCCAGTGAAAAGAGATTAGGAAGTCTGTGTGCAAGAATAAAAGGTGACATGAGCATTTCTCATTTGCCCACTGAAAGGAGGGGAGGTCAGCCCAGTGAACCCTTTGTTGCCTGATGGTTAATCAAGGCATGGTGTGTGTTCAAATGTCTTCTGAAAGATGTTGGGGAGTTAGAGGGGTTGAGTTCCGGCCATGGTCTTTAACTACAGGATGCAGGTAAGCCAGGCGTTCAAGATCTCACAAATATAGACAAGGACCAATTCTGATAGATGTCATTTGAATTAATTCTAGATTACACCTTGATATTCTCTTACACTGACTTACTGCATTGTGCATTGTCCTCACCAAGCATGGAATGTAATGAGAGGTAGCTCTAGATGTAGTTCAGCCTTTGTAACATGTAGTAGTGTGTTAGATTTGCTTAAACTGGATTGGTGGAATGTTTGTCGAAGTGAGTGCAGAGTGAATATGTTTGTGTTGCTGTTCAGCAGGGACTGCTCTGGCAGCCTGGCTAACTGAGTCCTCTGAGCTTTGGTCAGGGCTGCCTGGGGCTCCTGACTGATTATTTTAGGTGATGTATGTATTGTCATTGCTCAGTCATCCCTCAAGTTTCTCACGTCGGCTCCGCTCTCCTCTCCTCTCCTCCCTCTGCTCCCTCCAGTGGCCTGCGCTTGCAGCCAGTTGGTGTGCGTCTCTGTGCGAGTGTGTCGGAGCTCCTTTGGGAAATGTCCCGGGGAATTCTCAAACATGCCCATTACATTCAGAGTTGCCAACAGGTTTCGTCAGCGTCTCTTGCCTCCTTCGTGCGGCCCTTCTCTTTGTTGTCTTCCTCCTCTTCCTCTCCTCTTTCTTGCTCCCTCTTTGCCCTTCTGTTTCCACACGGGTAAATAAACGGCACATTCCAAACTGTCATTTCTCTGCTTACCTACTGACTCATTGCAATTACAACTTCAAGCCCCCTCCCCTCTCTCTCTCTCTCCTCTCTCTCTCTCTCTCTCTCTCTCTCTCTCTCTCTCTCTCTCTCTCTCTCTCTCTCTCTCTGTGTTATATAGAAATGTGTGTCCTGCTTCATGGGAGAGGAGGCGGCTAACTGAACTTAGCTAACTTAGAAAAGTGGGTGATGGGGGGTATAATTGCTTCCACCTGAACCTTGCTCTGTTCACTTGAGCCAGTCTGTCCAGTTCTACCCAGAAGGTGCTCTGATAGCTCTTTGTGAATGTGCTTTTACAGCATAATGTTACACCCACCTTGACATCTACTTCATTAGCTGGTATACAATCAGCCATTGCCCAGAGCTCCGGGCGTCTGTGGTCTTTTGAAAGGAATGGCTCACGCAGGCGGAGAGCAGGGGAACGTTTCTAGGGGTCTAGTGTCCGACCGCGTCGGTCCCGCACGCTAAATGAGCGCAAGAGTGGTGGACTTGCTTGAGGCATTCACAAAGAGCTGACCTGGGAAGTTGGGTAGGCAGGGAGCTTTTGTGTGCAGAAACAAAGCCGGAGACGGTGGGCTGAGGACCTGGGAGGGAGAGCGAGACAGACAGAGAGCGAGAGGCCACAGCCATGTTGTGGAATCTCCCCAGGGCACTCTGGGTAAATGTTCATGGATGACAGCATTTTGGAATGTTCGCCAGTGGAGAGTTTTAATTGGCCAGAGGCCCTGACTGGGTTCGTAATCAGAGGTGGATTCTGGTTGCATGGGGCGAGGCCTATGTGTTTGTGTGCCTGACTATGAATGAATTCACATGTGTTTGACGCTTTGACCAAGGTTCATTTATTTTTGATTTTTTTTACCAGTCCATACCTTCCAATCAGTTGGGTTTAAGACTTAATTCAACCATAGAGACATGTGCCGCCAGACAAGGAAATTGACATGTCCATGCTGCTGGTTAACTCGAGACATCTCGTGAGCTGGCTGTAGGTTTGAGTCAGCTCTGCTTCCAAACACCTTCAACAGAATTGAAGTGTGCACAAAATGGAAGCTGACATTGTTTCTAATAAAGTCTACTGAGACCCTGCACTCTTGTCTTTTTTTTATCAACCGCGTGCCATCTGAAAAGCAAACCTTGGCAGTTTGGTGTTTTGACAGCTGTGTTTGGGAAAGATTTTGATCCCTGATTTATTTAAGGAAACATAATTTTGCACAAATGCTTTCCAAGGTCTTGTGGCTGGCTGCCTGACTGTAAAATATCTCCCTCCAAATTGAATTCTCCTTAAGTTAAATTCCTATTGCACGGAGAATGTTAAGTGCTCTGAACCATTGCACAGAGAATGTTAAGTGCTATTTTATATGGATTAAATAAGGTTGGAACCGACGTGGTAATGAATTTCAGGTTTTTTGTTTTTGTCCAAACTGGTCCATTAGTGTTCTGCTTTACTCTGAACAGGACTAGACATGAAGTGCTCACTAGTTCATGAGTTGTGCTCATGAGTTCTGGCCTTTGGTCTTCACAGGCATGAATCATAACTGTGCTGCCTACATGCCACCACACACATGTAATGTCTTGTACAAGCAAATGAATGAGTGCTTTGAGCATGAGCGCATGAGTCGAGACATCTCTTTCTCTGTGCAGATAGTAGCTACATGGAGAAACTGAAAAGGAGAGGTTGGAGAGGTTGCTTTCATCTTTAACTTTCCAGGTTGCCCCTCCCTACAGACTAAGCTGGACTGACCATGAGTTATATTAAGGTTGGTCATCAATGTTCTCAATGTAGCATGTGACCAGTCAACCTTCCAAGTGAGTAGAGACAGGTTGCCATGGTACGACTGAATGGACGAGGGTGATTGGCGGGTGTGCTGTGAGCGAGCCAGGTCCGTCCGCGCTGAAAGAGCAACTTCCCTTGGAGTGTGAGGGTCATGCTGGCTGTTTTTGCGCGGGATATCCTGCTCGTTAACTCGCTTCCTTGTTAACACGACACCTGCCCCATGGGGGTGACATGGGATGTCTGTCCAATCGCTTGCTGGCTGCACTCGGATATGGCTAATAATGTGTGATTATTCCTTGGAAGAGGTCCTAATGAGCCTCGCCCCTAGCCTCTGGTACTGTACAGCCTTCTTTGCCAGAGGAAAGCCCCAGTGGAACAAACAAGGCCGGTGGAAAGGTTTTTCAGAGAATGACCTACGAACATGTGCTCACGGCACTAGTAGGGGCTCTAAGTCTTCCACTGTAGGGAGTTATATTAGGAATGGAAAGGGGTGGGGAGTGGAAGAACACTATAGTAGGTCGACACGCATTAAGTCTTCTCAAGGGGGTTATTGGCTCTTTGCGCTTTCTTTTTGTTCTCCAGACTCAGGGTGTCCTTGCAAGTTGCAGCCGCGTATCATCACTTGTTACACCCCGGATATCCCACGTCTGCGAGTGGCTGACATCTTGCCGTCGTCATAACAAACAGAGGAAGCAAGCAGCGACTTTTCTGTCAGAGAATAGTTTTGGGAGGGAGTTAATACATCACTTGTCATGGTTGCTGAAGATGGCCTGAGAAGGGGCTGATCCGTGTGACTCATATAGAGAAAGTCTGTTATTATGATGTCTCCACCTCTCGCTTGGCTTCGATCCTTTCTCCATACGACATGACCTACTTCCTCAAGCCCACCATTTTGATTTTTTCCCCCCCTTTTTTCTTGCTAGTAGGGGCTGAAGCCAGGCACCCCTGACATTCTCATTTAGCCGCTTGGTTTGAGTGCTAGAACCTGAAAAGCATTATTGTGTTGGCCAAAGTGCTGTAAACTTGTCATGCCAGTATCTGAGGGGCTGAGCTGGAGTGGGGAGGAAAGGGAAAGTAATACCCTGGACTGATGAGCTCCATATGAGCGGCTGGCCTCTAATAATGGTTTCCGGTTACAGACATCCTTATTGAGCATTTTCTCTTTTGCGGTTGAACCACACAGCTTAAGTGTGTGCACGTTGTACCTTCTTGTTCCAACACGGTTTTATTAATACAATGGAGAAATGTTCTTCCAAGAAGGTCCATTGAAGTCTCTCTATGTGCCCCCAAACAGCCCAGAAGCATCAAGCCAGAGACTTGTCACTATTGTAGCCTTGACTTTAATAGTGTAAGTCAGCACTGATACTTTTTCTTGCTTACTATTAGAGAGCTGGACAGGGGATTTTGTTGTTTGTTGTTTTTGTGCAGAAGAGTCAAGAAGTTCATTTGTTGTCATGGTGGTATGGTTGCAAGGGTTCACCTCTGTCTTCCTGAGGCTGCAAATGATAACCTGCAGTTATTTTTCCGTCTGGATGTCCTTGGGCCACACAGACGGAGAGAAGGGTGGAGAATAGAGAGGCTGACCGAATGGTCAGCCTTTTCTCCGATGGCCTTGGGGCCACACAGAACGCAGGAGAAAAGAACAGGGAAGGCTCAGTGAGCGCATACGAGCAGGCAGGGCGGCATGGTGAGGAGGGGAAAAAACCACCTCGTGCCTCAACATGAAACCCAACATTGAGCAGACGACTGTAAAACATAAGTGCTGTGATTTTAGAAATCACATGTATAGTCAGTTACTGCCTTTTAATGTTCCCTCCTGAATTGGTTTTTCGTTTCATCCCGTGTAATTTCTCCACTTTGAACATTAAGAAACTATCACCTTGGGGCTCCAATATGGATTCCTTGTTGTTGCTGTCAAGTTTTGCTCGTAGCAGGTCTTTGTGCATTGAGCGCGAGTAATTAACACCGCCTTTTCAGTGACACCCTGGAAGACGTCCAGTTCATCTCTAGCTATGGTAATCACTGTCTCCAGTCTTGAGCAGCTGATGCCAAGTGCTGCTGTCCTACAGCTTGTTTTGATCCAGTCCTGGGGTCTGGACTGTATGAATGGCCGAAAGAAACGGAAAAGTCTGACTGCTCTACTCTGACAAATGGCAGGCCCCATCCCCCTGCAGTCACAGGGAGGGAGTGCCTTGAGGGGGTGAGAAAGCAACTGTAGGGTGTGTGGCTCTGCCCTTGCCTCTGTGCAGGGCAGTGTGCAAAGGTTGTTTACACTCACAATAGGCAACAAATGTAGCATCGGCCCACAGACTATGCCCTCAGCTTGCATGCCATTTTACTTAACAAGAATTCCAAAGTGTTGGGTTTTGGAGTGTGTGCGCTCTGATTGCCTTCCAAGAAAGACCCCCCCCCCCCCCCCCCCCCCCCCCCCCCAACTCTGGGTTTTGGGTCAGATGTTAAAGCGCAACACATTTGAAGCAGAAAATGCTGTCCATGAGGATGTTTTCCAAGTTGACTGCCCATGGGGTTTACAAGAACAGCAGAGACTCCGGTGGCGCTACAAACACTGTGTTGACAGAGAGAATGAGTGTTTCATTATCTCCGGCTAAATTACATTCGCCAGTGTTCATGTCATCACAGCGACTGAATGGCCGCTCTTAAAGTTTGAGTTGTCCATCACCATACTGCTGTTGTCATATAGGCGCCTCTGAATGCGTCCGCAGAGCAGGATGCCACGGCTGCCTGGTTGTCTCTCTCTTTGGCGGGCGGGGGGGGGGCTTGTTGATGTGGCGGACTGACCGATTTATGGCCACCAAACAGCAAGATGGCCTGAAATAATCCCAACGGGAATTTACAACCTCTGCCCCAGAGTGCACAGAGCTGTGTGTGTGTGTGTGTGTGTGTGTGTGTGTTCTGGTGGGTGGTGCATCCACCGGCCAGTGCTGGACCAGGGTCAGAGGACGTGGCCTTTCTCAGAGGAGTGGCTGTTAACCTTTGCCCTCGCTGGTTAAGCCTGCAGGGTCATCCTGTAGGGGTGGCGTGCTGAGGGCTGTCTGGCCGTGGGTTTGGGTGGGTGGCACTGGGGGTGGGGATGGGATGTGGGCTAATCTGGGTTTTGTCCACAAGGCATTTTCTGCCTCCCTCCTCCCTTTTCCTTTTCCAGCAAACAGGGCTCGAGTAATATGGAAACACTGAGGGGAAGTGACTTTACGAAGCGCTTCAGCCGTGAGCTCGCTAAGCCACACAGTGGCCACAGAAGGAAGAGGGGGCCCTGCGTGGGCCGAGCCACGAGAACGTTCATGTACAATCAACTCACAACTTGTTGAGAGTCTTTATGGAAAAGGGTGTTTTAGAAGCCCTGCCTGTGGAATGGGGAGGAGTGGAAAGGAAATTGATCATGTGTGTTGAGCTGGCCGAAAGCCCAATTTACCGACCCTTGACCCTGGTGTCCAGACCAGGGCTTTTGAATGATACCTGTTTACAGCTAATAGGGAAGCAGAGGAGACTTGGCTTATGTGTTCAATAGTCATAAAAAACCCTGCGTTGTCAGACGTGTCTGTGCCAAAAGTACTTTGTTTAATGAGGGTCCTTGTGCAAAATGGGCTGTAGACTACTTCAAAAGGTTCAGGAAGACACGCAGTAATTAAAAGTGATGCCTTATTTGTGTGCGTATCTTTCCTGAGGTCACTGAGGACTTGGTCCGGAGCTCTCTGAACTATGATCTTATTTAGTTAATCATGTGCTGGGGGGAAAAAAAACCCTTTGCAGATTCCTCTCATTTCATTGGCGAGGCCTGGCCAAGTGGATCAGCAGGCGATGTTTGGCCCCGTGCGCAATCAATGGAAGCAAACAGCGCTCTGTTCTTCCTCGCCCGCCCGCCGTCAGCCCTGAGAAATGAACTCTGTTTTTCGTGCAGCTTGGCCCTATTAAACACAGTAGCATGTTTGTTCAGAGCGCTCTGAGTGACTTGTTTTTCTGAATTTCTCTCTTGGACTTTTCAGCAGGCTCTTGATATTATGGCTGGTGAGCACGACACATGGACACAATTAGGACGGCTCTTTTTGCTCAGGCATTGTCAGATGTGACGGTTGGGAAAAAAAAAAAAGTGTTGATCGGGGCCTTCATCGCCACCCTTGCCCGCCACTGCTGGAGAAGCCTGTTGACTGTGGGCAGTTGGTTGCGCTGGCTAAGAGGAGGCAGGAGCGGCCGCTTGTTTGCCTGCGCCCTGAGCAGCAGGCGGGGGTTGGCGTGGGTTGGCGGTGGGTAGTGGCCAGCGCTCGGGGCTGTGGCGGCCCCCGGCTCCTAACTGGGCTTTTATTGGCCCATGTGTGCTTTACTTACCCCCGCGTCCCGTTTTCCAGTCATCCCACAAGACCCCCCCCCCCCCTTGCGTCCCTCTCCACTGGCCCTCATACAAAGAGCCGTGTGTTGAACTCATGGATATGAGGGTGCTGTAGGAAGGCTTTCACCAGGTTTATGTGTTTGTGTGTGTATGTGTGTGGGTGTGTGTTTTGAGAGTGTGTGTGTGTGCATGTGTGTTTTTGGGGTCATGTTCTGGCGCCTGTTTTGGATGGGCTGACAGCCAGTGAGGCACAAGGTAGGGCTCTAGTCATCAGATGGGATGTTTAGAAAAATGATGTGAGGAACAACTGTGGGTTGGTCAGTTACTTAGTTATTTCAGTGCTCTTACATGCATTCTGACCTGAAGTGGACATTTTTAGAATACCTAACTTGTTCTGTAGGAGAGATGTTTACAAATAGTAGCTGTGAAGTGTTGACAGGAGTTAAATGCATCTCTGTGTGTGTACCAGTGAACAGAGAATAGTAAACCCACATGTCTAACACTGCTTCCTCCAACACACACATGCACACTTCCGACATGACATCTTGTTGTCTTTGCGCTTGTGGCCGGCGAGGGTCCTACAGCAGTGGCCAGCGCTGGTGGTTGGCCGGTGATTATTTGTCGGCGCTCAGCAGCAGCTCGGTTTACATGACTGTGTGTGCCTTTGGAGCACGTGGTGCGCACACACACACTCTCTGGTCCGGCGCCACAGATGGAACAAGTCTGGCTCGCCCCACGCTCTCTGGAAGCGCCACACGAGTAGCCGCCACCTGACGTGCGTCCTGTCGGCCCTGGCTTGCAGAGGCGCCCTGGAAGGACGCCTGATTGGCTTGGCCGGCCTGTTGGGGTCTGGAGGCTGGAGCCATCACACAGCCGGGTGGTGAAAGGCCCAGCCTCTCTCTCCTGGCTCTTTGGGGAGCTCAGGGAGTGGGCTGACTGCCCAACGCAGAGCAAGAGGCAGGGGAGAGGGCACATCACTCAGGGTGCCGACAGAAGTGTAGACATTAAGCTACTAAACGCTTCTTTAGGTGCACAGATTTGGATGGGGCATTGAAAAGAGGATATGGATGCTTTTGTTAAAGAGCACAGTGCAATCCATCCACCATCATGTTATATATAGCTTGTATATTAAGGTCTTCGTTGAGAAAAGAAGAACATTGTATGGAGAGTCATGTAATACTGTGTGGTTTTTTTTTGTAAAAAAAAAATGCAACAGTACACTAGCCATAACAAATAATTTGTCTGTGTATAACTGGAGATTTTATAGGCTGTGCTTAGCTCTTCCCTAACTGTTTGCTCCGCCCCACTTAACACTGTCATAATGACACTCATTTTTTAAATATTTTTACTGCTTTTGATGAGATATGAAACGAGACATCATGTTTGAATTTGTGTAATAGGCCTGTTAAGTGCTGTCTGAATAATTCTGCGTGAATAACGAGTAGACTCATTCAACCAAAAACGCTAACGTGATTAATTGATCGTTGGATTTGCAAGAGTGTTTCTGTGAGTGTGTGCAGTGTGGTTGGGGAGTGTGTTGTGATGAGTGAGAGAGTGTGTGTGTGTGTGAGAGCTGTGTGAGCACTGCTGTGTGAGAGTGCCCTTGTCTGGCCGCCTGTGTGTGTCTAGGCCAGTGCAGAGCAGCAGCAGCTAAAAAGCCCAAGCGGCAGTCCCAGGCCCAGTGAAAGGAGCCCTGTGTTCTAGGCAGATTCCAGCAACTCATATTAAACAGAAAGAAAAACAAAACATTATTGCAGCTGCGACTACACATTCCCGCCTCTGCAGCCCCCCCCCATTTGCCCAGCCACCACCACAAGTCCCCTTCGAAATTAACGCGTTCACTTCGTTCTGACCACTCTCTTTGTCAGCGCGAGCCGTTTCGGCCCCACATTCCCTCCGTGAGCATAATGGCCTGGTCTCCAGACCTGCTCGTCGACACGATGGGTTGAGGGGAAGTGCTGTCCGGCTGCTCGCTGCACTGGCTCCTCCTAACACTTGCATACCGTCATGCTAGGACCAGGGCTATGAACACAGTGGAGGCAACGTGGAGCATGAACTAAGATGATTAGAAGGCTATGGCGAGTATGTTGGCTCACGTAGGATAACTATTATGCTTCAGTTTAGTCTCACTGAGTTCCTTTGTGGTCACCGAGCAGCTATAAAATACACGGATCTGTGTTTGAAAAGTTCAAAATGCCACATTCCACAATGAGCGCACATTCCAAAGAACTGGTGTAATCCGCGTGTCGATGTTATCGCAGCGTTTTTCCTGTCTCGTTGTGCGCCCGGTCTGGTGGCTGAGCGGAGATTGAGCGTGTCCTTCCTCCCCGCAGGTGCCCATCTGAAGGTGTGTCCTCAGGGCTTCTCCTGCTGCACGCTGGAGATGGAGGAGAAGCTGAGCCAGCAGAGCCGCTCAGACCTCAAGGAGCCCGTGAGCCGCCTCAGCTCCAACATGCAGAGCACCTTCACCCAGAGACACCGCCACTTCGACCGTGAGTACCTGCCCTCGCCCTCGCCCCCTCACTCGCTCATCTGCCACTCTCAGTCACGCCTGCATTCTTTCACCCACGCACATCCTTATCAGATAAACACAACAAATAAGGCCAGGAGTGTCTCTGAGTGCAACTGATTTATTCTCAATCACGTGACGTGCCTTTTACCAATGAGAAATGCCGTAGAAACATACACACATAGCACTATTATATTCACTTCTGTTCCAGCCCATTTTCCTGCACATTCACAGTGTTATGATGGGCCAGATTGCCGCATATTTACACATTCTGACTCACACCCTCACAGCTGAAGAACATAAGGGGTGGGTCTCGGTTAACACACACACACACAAACACACACCCTCAGTGCCCCCTGCTCTGTGGGACATCTGTCGTGTGCATATGCTTCTGCTGATCCATATCTGTCCTCATTGGATGGCAGAAATTAGATATGTATGCAGACACCGTATCAAGGCCAATTATGCACGTACACACACACACACACACACACACACACACACACACTCAAACACACAATGCTTCGGTGTGCCCATTTGAATCCATTCCTTTAGGGTGTGTTATGTGTATGCTCTGTGGCTCTGCCTTGCTCCCTCCCCCTCTCATCTTTGACGGACACCTCTGCCTGAGACTCCCAGTCGATCCACCACTCTGTCTCCACCTGTCTCTCTATGTCCCCCTTTCCCTCTCTCTCTCTCTCTCTCTCTCTCTCTTTCTCTGGATCACACACTCCCTCTTGTGCACACACCCTCTCTCTCTCTATCTCTCGCTCTCTCTCTCTCACACTCACACACACACACACACACTGGCAAGCTGGCAGACAGACCACACACGCTCCCAGAGCCAGGCTTCCTCCCTGGCCTGTGAGCGGCTGTAAATATCTGCCAGGGCTGCGAGCACTGGGGATCGGGTTTCCCCACTCTGGGCCGCCAGTGGAGCGGGGGAGGGGGGTGGATATGGGGGGGGGGGCATGGGAAACATGCGACAACAGCGCTGACTCACCCAGGGAACCCCAACCCCCATCCCACCCTCTCTCCCCCTGACACACACATGCACATGTACACAAGATATAGAACCGCCATCAGGACTGTGCAACACTGCCCCCGGTGGCCAGGGAGAAATAAGTAGCATCCCACAGATGGATAAGGCGGGGAAATAGTAGCAATCCCTCTTGTGCTTCCAGTGGACAGGGGTGGACTGATATTGAGCGGAGATAAATGGAGACTCTTCTGGGCTCTGGACTCTTCACGCCAACCCTGCTAGCACCTCGTCACTCACGGCTGCTGGCCGGGGCTGGGCTGGGCTGGGGATGGGAGGCGGTCATAGCCAGACTGAGGGGAGGCGGGTGGAGGTGGAGGTGGCTGCAGTCTGGCCAGCTCTCTCCCGCAGCTCCACTGAGGCCTAAACTTAGTGAGGCTTTAGGATGTAAACGGCCCCTTGAATTATAAACTGTGATGACATGTATAGAGTGAGTGTATACATAGCTGTGTGTGTGTGTGTGTGTGTGTGTGTGTGTGTGTGTGTTGAATAGGCTGGAAGGCTGGTAAGAGTATTTGGGGTTTCCCCCCCTTTTATACAGGGGAGCGAGGGGGGGGGGGGGGGGGGGGGGTGTTTGGTGAAGGTTAACAAGGAGACGGCAAATGTTTGAAGAAAAACTACCAGAAAAAAAGCTGATGTGGGCGACAGGCTTTGGGAAAGAACAGAGTTGAACAGAATATTTGCTTGAGCGCGAGAGCGAAGGAGAGAATGGAGAGAGAGATGGTAACGGAGAGAGAGAAGGAGAGAATGGAAAAAGAGAGAGATGGTAACGGAGAGAGAGAAGGAGAGAATGGAGAAAGAGAGAGATGGTAACGGAGAGCGCATGTATTACAGCCAGATGTGAGCAGGAATGTGACATGTCGGAATGTAGTGGCAGCCAGATCCCAACCGCCCTGCTCCTCTCCTCTCCCCCACGCACTCCCCCTCCTCCTTTTCTCCTCCCTCCCTCCCTCAGTCTTTTGTCCCTTTCTCTCTCATCCTTTTCTCTCTGCCATCACTCTGTTCTGCCTTTCATTTTGCTTGCTGTTTCAGGTTTGCATGTCTTTTTGAAGGGTTACCGTGGGAATAAGCTCTGAAGTGGTGTGTGTGTGTGTGTGTGTGTGAGGAAGAGAGCGTGCTGGCGGAGCAGCAGGAAGGTTTCTGGCGTGTATCAGCCAGAGCTCGGAGGCCCCGTGTGGAAGTACTTAACAGCGCTTTGAGCCACCCTTCTGAAGCCTCGAAAATGTCGCCCTACATTGTCATGCACATAAATATGCGAACAATGTGTGTTCCTGCGCTCCGCTCCAAAGAGGGAAAATGCATTACATCTGTACGGGATTGAGCCCTGAAGTCCAGGCAAAGAACAGTTTCATCTGTGGCCAGTCGAGATGGCTGTCTCAAGAGGCTACTGTTTATTTTGAGCCGTCCACAGACACAACCATTTCCTGTGAAGGGCCCAGACAGGAAAGCAGTCCAATGTATTTACAGTAACGTAAAGTGTAGGATCTAGTAGATGCTAACGCTGATCTCTCTCTCCCACACACACACACACACACACACACACACACACACGCACACAACAGGATGTGTTGTGCAGCAGAGCACACTCATCGCTTAGGGCCTGGAGGTTGGAGTCACGGGCGATTAAGTGCTGGCCCAGATAAGTTCTTTTTTTCCTTCTACCTTCCCTCCTTTTCCTCCCTGGTGGCTGCTGTTTGTTCCCTGCCCACATCCGTTCAGACAACCCCCCCCCCCCCTCCCAAGTCCGTCCACAGTGGCCACCCAACTGTCACCCCGGACCGCTGTCCCAATCGCAAGAGCCGCGAGCTGACCCAAACCACACAGAGGGGTACGGGGTCTCGTAAAAGCAAAACGGCTGAAAAGCAAAGATGTCCGCCGGAGAGCTGCAGCAGTGGGAGAGGATATGAGTGGGTGAGGCGGCCGAGGGGAAAGAGGGATTGAGTGACAGGAGTGAAAAAGCAGAGGGATGGATAGGAAAGGTCGGGAGAGGAGAGGAGGGGTCGCTATGACCCAGCGGTGAGTGGAGACGGGCCAAATGCTTGAGCGTGGCGCTCAGCAGCACAGCAGCTCTGCGCTGAAAGGCCCACAGACAAATGCCTTTCAAATGATGTGGAAGTAGAGTGAGGACATGAAGAGGAGGGGCCAGGGGCTTCCCTTAGCATGAACTCTACTCTACTTTTCTCTCAAGCAGTCAAACACAAACACCCACTCGCATACAAATATACATATATACATATATTCTTACTTCCACCCAGCTGGGGCTCTTTAAACTTAGTATAACGTTTAAACTTAGTGCAGCTTTAAACAAGTGCTGTGGGCTTTAACCTTTCGCACACATTCTGAGGAGCATGAGCCAGGCAGGAAGAGCTCATTTAATGTGAAAGTCCTTTGGCCTAGCGTCCAGCGCAGCGCATCATGAAAACAAGATTTTAATGAAGAAGCGAAGATGCCTTTCCCCAGCTCGCTGTCCTCAGACACTTGGCCCTGACTGAACCAGCGCCGCTCCCTGGAGGCTCCAATTTGCCAGACATGAAGGGCTCCTCTCCTCATCCTCTGAGCAGCGCTTTGCTCAGAAATGCGCCCGGCCGTACGCTTGATCCAGGGATAATTGTGTCCGACTCAGTCAAGCAGGGCGAATACATCAAGCTCAGCCTAACAACTGAGGACCTTTTGGTTTTGCTTAACAGCAGTTTGTTAGCTTCTCACTTAAATGACAGCCAGTGAGCTAACTTGACACCCCCTCCCACACACACACACACACACACACACACACACACACACACACACACACACACACACACACACACACACACACACTCCGATGCTCGTCCCTTATGGCAAGACTGTAGACGTGTCCTATGATGATGAAGTGAGTGGGGGACAGGTGGAGAGCTGCTCCCTCCTCTCTTCCTGTCCTCCCTCTCTCCCTCTTTTCTGCTCTCTGACTTTAAACTTGTGGCGGCTCTGGCATTCCTCAGGAGCAGGGAGAGGGCTGGGGGGCTGCGGGTGTGTGTGTGTGTGTGTGTGTGTGGTGGTGGGGGGGTCTTTTGTTTTAATCCCTGTCAATGGAGCTGGGTGCCCTCTCTGCGCTCTTTGTAAGGGTGGGGGGGAAGGGGAGGGGCGGAGGGTGCAAATGGAAGGGCTGCAGTGTTTCCGGTATCCTTGGTGACACAGCGGGGATTTGGGAGTTAAAAACCCCTCAAGTTAACCCGCCCAGTGTCACGCTCCCCTTTTCCCCCTGTCATCCCCTCAGCACACACACACACACACACTCTTTTGAACATGTCCACATGAAGTGGAAGTGACAACATGGTGTGTGGGTTTGTGTGTGTGTGTGTACTTCTGTCTTCACATGTGTGCTTGGCCATTTATGACTGTGCGTGTGTGTGTGTGTGTGTGTGTGTGTGTGTGTGCATGTTTTGTGCAGCTCTGTGGAGTGCTGGTGACCGAAGGACAAATTTGAGCTGGGTGACCGGCATCTGTAAGAGCATGGGAACTTTACATTTCAAAGCCAGGGGGAAAGACACCCAGGCCAGTGGTCCACAGAACAGACGCTTTTTTGTGGAGGAGAGCGAACAAGCTAGTGTGAGAGAGAAAGTTGATACAAAGAGAAAAGACTGAAAGACGAGAGAGAGTGTGTGTGTGTGTGTGTGTGTGTGTGTGTGTGTGTGTGTTAGCCAGAGCAAAAAGAGCACAAGGTACCTAAAGCATTTCTGTGGAATTCTCATTTTGTTCAGATTAAGAAAGTGGGGGTGGTGATGTGAGGTCGGGGGGGGGGGGGGTTCATGGGAGAAGGGGCAGGATTATTTGAGTGAGGGGGTGGCGGTGGGGTTTGTGGGGGGCTGACATTCCTGAGAATGAAGCAGGTCATTGTTCGTGCTCCACACTGAAGAGAGCGAGCTGAAGGAACTGATGAAGTGAAAGCAGGAGTGAGGAGAAGGCTTGGGGGGGGGGGGGGGGGGGGGGGGGGGGTTCTGCATTATTCAGTAATCCTATTGAACATGCCAGTGAGGGGCAGAGGGGGAGAGAAAGAAAAGAGGAATGGAATGTGACAACAGAAAAATGCCATTGAAAGTGGTCAGTCTCAACTGGCTAGATGTGCGAGGAGACGGTTGCGGTTTGAAAACGACCAGCAGCCTCTCATCTATCCCCCTCACTCCCCCCCCCCCCCTCCCCACACACACACTTGCCCCTCTCTGTCATTCTTCTGTTCATCCTCAACTTCTTTCCCCCTTCTTTCCCCTCTCCCATCAGAAAAAAAGATCCCCTGCTTAATGGAACAACGAGGCTGAAAAATGTTTGGACACCAGGGGCAGGTCAAATGGAATATACATTAATCTGTTTGGGTAATAACCCCCGAGCTTGTCTGTTTTTGGGAGCCGGGCTTGTTGGCAGCGCTGCTGGGTTTTTTCCACCCGGCTGCAGAGTGCTGGGGATAGGGGCCGCGAGGAGCATTAAATCTGCCTCTCCCGAGTGCCATTGTATTGACACAGCCATATAGCTACCGCCAAGAATACTGACTTTTTTCAGTCCACACAGAAGAATGTCACATGGTTTTAATGCTTACATGTTGAACCGATGACTGCCATCCCCATGTGTGTGTGTGTGTGTGTGCATGTGTGTGTGTGTGTGTGACATATCAAGCTGTGTCTTGTTTAGAGTCTTATCTGTTTTCTGGAGTCGTGAGTTTGAGACATACAGCCCTGTCTGCCTCCACACCCCACACCCTATACTGGCCTACTTTTGCTTTGGGAGAATCCTCTCTCTAAAAGTATCCCCAAAGATGTAATTAGAAACACACACACACACACACACCACCACCAAACTATGTATTATCTAATCTAATCTAATCCACTCTAATCTATAATATGGAAAATGTACCTTCCACCATACCAGAGTAGTCCTGCAGTGAGAGTGGATTAAAACTGATTCTCTGATTCATGCTCTCTTTCTTGGCCTCTCTCTCTTCCCTGTTCATCTACTCATCTGCTGCTGCTGTTCCATTTTCCTCTTTGCTCTTCTACCATCTTTTGGTAACTTTTCTTGTCTTTTCTTTTCTGTCGCCGTCATCTCTTCCTCTTTTCCCTCCTTTTATTGATGTAATAGTACTGTTTAATGTGAGTTTTTGTGTGAAAAGGTTAGATAATGTTTTAATGCAGGAGTGTTAAACCGCTCTTCTCTTCCTCCCTCTCTCTCTCTCTCTCTCTCTCTCTCTCTCTCTCTCTCTCTCTCTCTCTCTCTCTCTCTCTCTCTCTCTCTCTCTCTCTCTCTCTCTCTCTCTCTCTCTCTCTCTCTCAGAGTTCTTCCGTGAGCTGCTGGACAATGCTGAGGGCTCGCTGCACAGCATGTTTGTGCGCACCTATGGCCAGATGTACATGAAGAATGCCGAGCTCTTCAAGAGCTTCTTCCAGGATCTGCGGCGCTACTACCAGCAGGGCAGCGCCGCCGTCAACCTGGACTCCATGCTGGCCGAATTCTGGGAGGACCTGCTGGAGCGCATGTTCCGGCTGGTCAACGTCCAGTACGAGTTCAGCGACGCCTACATGGAGTGCGTGAGCCGGCACACGGAGCAGCTGCGACCGTTCGGCGACGTGCCGCGCAAGCTGCGTCTGCAGCTCACGCGCGCTTTCATCGCCGCGCGCACCTTCACCCGCGGCCTGGCGCTCATGGGCGAGGTGGTCAACAAAGTGTCCTCGGTGAGTGAGAGGAAGGAGGAGGAGGAGGAGGAGGGAAGTGTGTGTTGGAGGGGAGGCTGCTGGGAAGTGAAGTTGCATGCATCTGTTTGTGAGGAGCTGATTTAGGGAATTGGGGTGGTGTTCACAGGAGGAGGTGGTGTTGTGCAGCAGGGGGAGTGTGGGTGGAGTGTGAGTCTGGGGGGGGGGGGGTTGCTGCTGTGGTGGGAAGTGCGGAGATCCCAGGCTGTGGAGGCAGGTCCCATGGGAAGAGAACAGCTGGCCAAACCCAGTCAGGAGTCACAGGTCAAGGCAGACCAGGTGAGCAGCAGCCCTGGAGGTGAGAGGGGTGGGGGGACTCTCAGGGTACAGGCGGAAGGAGAGGGGGAGGTGGAGGTGGAGGTGTTTGAGACCCAAACACAAGCTGTTGGTATGTAGGTGACTGAACACTCTGGAGGACTTCTAAGGGTCATGTGAAGTTACTCACGGATCTCTTTGTAGTCAGTAATTAACGCACCATTGCTTTTTGTTTGACCCTTCCTGTTCAGCTGACATGTTTTTTTTATAAATTTGTCTCTTCTACTTCTTTTCTCTCCCTTTCCCCCTCTCTCCCTCCCCCTCTCTTCCTCCCTTCCTCTCTCCCTCTCTTCCTCTCTCCCTCTCTTCCTCTCTTCCTCTCTTCCACTCTTCCACTCTTCCTCTCTCCCTCTCTTCCTCTCTCCTCTCCCAGGTAAGTGCCTCCCCCAGCTGTGTCCGCGCGGCCATGAAGATGATGTACTGTCCCTACTGCTCGGGCCAGGTGGCCCTCAAGCCCTGCCCCAACTACTGCCTGAATGTGATGCGCGGTTGCCTGGCCAACCAGGCTGACCTGGACTTCGAGTGGAACAACTTCCTGGGTAAGAGTGGCTCTCGCGGCCGCGACTCTGTCAAGCCTTTGATGTTCCCAGCACCGTGTGAGCTGTGCACAGGACTGGGAGGAAGAGGCAATGTGTTTTCACCATGCGCTAATATGGGCATCAGATTTGTACGATGGTTTATGAGTGCTTTGATGTGTTGCTCCCCACTGTGAGGAACTACGTATTACACACACACACACACGCACACACTCTTCTTTGTTCCTGAACTCAAGCAATCACTTTTGCACACACATCCAAAAAACTCCTTCTCTGGAAGGTAGGCAGTGTTTTCCTGCCAGGGGGCCCAGTTTCAAACTTGTCCATGATTTCACACTGCCTCAGTGCCTTCTCTGTGTGATGTGCTGTATGTTGGTCTGTTCTGCCCTCTAGTGGTCAGATGGAGTAATGGTCACACAGTTTAACAGAATAGTCTCTGATCATGAATCTGCTACATTGGATTCCTGTGTGAAACCTACTGTAGCAGGTAGGCATTTTGTATGTCATACTCCTGTGTAATTGTGAATCTTCTGTGTGTCTGGTATGCAGATGCCATGTTGAGTCTGGCTGACCGGCTTGAGGGACCCTTCAACTTTGAGTCAGTGATGGACCCCATCGATGTCAAGATCTCTGATGCCATCATGAACATGCAGGAGAACAGCATGCAGGTCTCTCAGAAGGTGGGTATCAGCAAAACCATGTGCACAAGGCTAGGTTTGTTTGGACTCCATTCAATCCATAGTTTGGGATAAAGCTTAATTCTGAAATCAATTGCAGATACCATTCTTTAGTAGGCTGTATGTTGGGAAAGACGGACGGGAAAAAGAGAATTTCTGTAGAGATTAAACATCAGCTCTTTACTGACACCAAAAGTGTGCATCAGAGACGGTCGTTTTAAGTTGCGTCTCTCCTTCTCTGTATGTGCAGGTGTTCCAGGGCTGTGGGCAGCCGAAACCCAGTAAGGCCTTCAGTCGCACCAGTCGCTCCATCAAGGAGACCGGCTTCACCGGCCGCTTCCGTCCCTACAGCCCTGATGCCCGGCCCACGACTGCAGCCGGCACCAGCCTGGATAGACTGGTGAGTGGATGACCAGGCCACACACACACACACACACACAGATAGAGCACTGGCTGTCAACAAGAGCCAACAATGATCTGTGTTTGCCTAGACTGACATGAGGTCTGACTCCAAACTTGTCATACTGAGCTGGGTGTAAGTGTTCTCTGCTCTCCTGTTGCCCAGGTAATGGATGTGAAGAAGAAGCTGAAGCATGCCAAGAAGTTCTGGTCCACACTTCCAGACACTGTTTGCGAAGGGGAGAGGGTTGCCATTGGTGATGAGGAATGTTGGAACGGCACAGCCAAGAGCAGGTACTATGGCTCTCCTACCCACACAAAGTGCCAGTGTAACATGAATTACACGTGCCATTGGCTACATGACTGATCTTGGTATTTCTGTCGTTTGTAGGTACGAGTCTGTCGTCATGAACAGTGGCCTGGCCAATCAGGTGGCCAACCCCGACGTGGAAGTGGACATCACCAAACCTGACGTGGTGATCCGCCGGCAGATTGTTGTCCTGAAGGAGATGACCACCTGGCTGAAGGCAGCTTACAATGGAAATGACATCTCATCCGACAATGGTGAGCGGGTCCTTCACAAAACCATACGACAGGGACTCCATGGGATGAGAGTTGGAGCATATTAATTAACTACTTATGTTGTGTGCATTTTCAGATCAATACTTCATTCTGCTTTTTATGTTCATCAACTCCGCCCACTTCTATATAAGAATTCATAACTTTCATTTATTTATTTACATTTAGCAGACACACAAAGTGACTTACATATGTTACAAGGAATTACATTGTCCCCGAGCAAGTTGGGGTGGAGTACCTTGCTCAAGGGCACAACGGTGGAAGCTGGGAATTGAACTTTTCAGGCTACTGCATGCTAGCCCAGTTCCTTAACCACTACACTACATTGTAATCAATGTTATTAGCGTACAGAGTGAGTTCATTTGGCATCTCTTTCTCCCCACAGAGGAGGATGGCAGCGGTGAGGAGAGTGGCAGCGGCGTCTGCGAGTCCCCGCCCTGTGAAGGTGACATGTACTTCTCCACCACGGCCCCGGCCAAGCCCAACGTGCGGTTCGTGCACCAAGAAACAGAGGGCACGAAGGCCGCGGCCCCGGCGGCGCGGGCCAACCTGCTGCTGGCTCTACTCGGCCTCCTGCTGGTCCTGCTAGAGACGCACTGGAGATAGACGCCCCGGCACCGCGGGGGGAAAGGGAGAGAGTGAGCGAGAGAAAGAGAGAGAGGGATGGAGAGAGCAGGGAAACAAAACTGTCTGAGGACTTGGAAAGACTTGCCTTCCAGACCTCGATCTGCCTGTTGATCTGGGGAAGACTCTAATACTATAATACGTTCACTTTTAAAATAAACAGTTTTGTTTTCTTTCTTTTTTTTAAAAATCAAGACAAGGACATTCACGCACATCTGTGGGAGTTTCTACAGAATATCACCTTCCATCAGCTCGGTCTGTTACATTTTTTGTTCCCTCGCCATCTTGAACAGGGTTTTTAACTCGTACCCCACTTCACCAGCAGTGTTTGGGCCCTCTGCTCACATTTTAATGCTTTTTTATTGGTGTTTGAGTAATTATATGGGTGTTTGGAGGGGTTGTGTGTTAGTGGTTTGTTTGTGTGTGTGTGTGTCTGTTTGTCTGTTTGTGGATGGATGTGTTTGTAAATACATGCAAAATCTTTGTCTCTGATAATTAACCTACCCTTGTACTACATATATAGATCAATTAAGCAGCAGTGTAGCAAGTATTCTGTAATCAGACATAGCTTTTATAACCAGGTGTAAGTGTGTGTGAGTGTGTGTGAGTGTGTGTGTGTGTGCGTGTGTGTGTGTGTGTAAATATTTCAGTACTTGGGTTATCCACAATCCATGTTGTGGGGTTAATCAGAACATGTAATTGGCCAAGGTTTGACCACATACTTTGATGACCGAATAGGAAGAGACCAGACTAAAGAAGCGTGTGGTGCAGAAAAGGGCCAAGGGTGAAGAAGTAGCTGGTCTCCAAGCTGGGCTGGTTCAGAAGGAGGGGGATGGCTCCGAGAAGCATGGGCAGGTTTTGTGCTTTTAATTCTCCCCCGATCATCTGAGTGTGTGTGCTTGAGCTGCACCGTATCCCTCTGCCTCAGTTGATCTCAGTACGGCCCCCGACCAGCACCTCCCCTCCTGCCCCGCCCCGCCCACAGAAAGCAAAGCTGATGGCAACCGGTCCACAACACTGCCAGCACACTCTGGCACAATGGCACAATCAGCTGACCTTTCACACTGGAAGTGTCTCATGATGGTCGCCATGTTGGCAGAGAAGTGACCCTGGCAGAGTTGTGTCGTTACTGTATGCTGGCCATGAGCTGATCGGAAGGCAGCCAGGGCTAAGTGTGCATTGTTTAAAATTGAGGACTGTGATGACCCTTGGAGCATGGGAGGTGGGAGGAACACAGGGTTTCATGTGGAAGGTGTGTTTTTTTTTTTTTTGTGTTTTTTAGTAATTGTTTTAGGT
Organism: Alosa sapidissima; assembly: GCF_018492685.1. Taxonomy (NCBI): domain Eukaryota; kingdom Metazoa; phylum Chordata; class Actinopteri; order Clupeiformes; family Clupeidae; genus Alosa; species Alosa sapidissima. The sequence continues at coordinate 4,833,186 of NC_055976.1, forward strand.
ACAGCAGCTTTTATGACTAGTTCCAGTGCGACAGCCAATGTTGGTATAGGAGTGGTCAGTGCAATTTTTTATTTTTATTTAAAAAAAAAATAATAATTTGTCTGCATCACCATGCAAAGTTACCTCTCACCTTCAGTTCTTAAATCAGCTTGTTTGTCAATTCTGTGCACCCCTCATATCCTGCTGTTGCCTTAATTTCAAATTACGTCTGAACTTTTTTTATGTACCCAAAAACATGCCATCGGTACGTTTCTCAGCCACTGGATGGTAGTGGTGGACCTAAAAATGGCGTCCTTAGATATTGAACTTTAACCCAGATATTCAACCCTTATTGAATCGTTAGTGTTCAGAAGAATAACCAGTGTTACTTTCTCTATTACGGCTTGTTTCCCATTTGTCACAAGAAAATATTCCACTCTGTGCTTTTGTACAGTAAATTATTTAATTGCATGTTTCTTGAAAGGCATTTATGAACACACCTTCAAATATGTCCGTCATAGGTATCTAAATACAGTATTCAAAAAGTATATTTATATCTGTAGATGGAATGCCATTTCTAATGATTTCATAAATTACCCGATGGGGTTTGTATTGGCTTGGGGTAGTATGTTTTATAAAACATCTGATTCTGTAAGATCGAGCAGTGCATTCTGTTTTGACCCTGGAGTAGGCCATGGTGATTGGGAGCTCTGCAGAGGTGATGTTGGGACTGGGCTGGCCACTGAAATCCTTGACTGAACTTCATTTTAATCTATGTGCGATGCACTTTCCTTTTGGCATTTTACATTTTTAATGCAACTGGACAATTTCACTAGATGTTTTAGACAGGTGTCTGTTAACTGCAATGTAATCTTTAAAAAAAAAAAAATAAGAAGCAATGTACCATTTGATTTCTTTCAAGGATTCTAGAATGGCAGCCCTGAGTCTTTCAAGTCTGCGATGACACTGAAGGCTAAAGGAAGTTCAGCATTCAGTGAGGCTTAGAAAAGCTTGCGCTGTCCTGTCATTGCTTTAGCATTTCTTTAAATTAGCCTTGCTGCCAACACTGAGGGAATGTATGAATCCTGCATTGAAATGCAGTCCTCATATGTCTCTGGCTTTTCCAATTACTGAATCTTTGCTAATTGTGATATTTGTGAGTCTGTAAAAGTAGAGATACCCAAATTGCCTCCGTCATTGTCAAAGATGTAGGGAAGTGGGCGTCACAGACATCAAAAGGCTACACATGTGAGAGCCAGGTTCCTTACATTACTGGCGACATAGACACTTGAAATGACTGGGGAATTCCATTTCTGGTCCACAGTACACCTTAACGCCATGAGGTACTGGATTTTAGTGGAACTATAATGATCACTTGCTGCCAGTGGTCCACACAAGTCATCTCCAGTGAGGATTAGAAACAACTGAAATAATTGTTGAAGTGTAAATAATGAGCAGCCATTTTAGATGTCTCTGAAAGAGGTCATAACAGTTCATCAAATTTGTACTTTTTCAGAGTAAATGTTTTGGAACGAACAAGATGAGATAGAACCTAAAATGTAAATGAAAAAGTATATTAAACATTTTCTAGTCTTGTTGAAATAAAGACTGCAGATATTTAAAGTATGTTTCCGTGTACTTATTTTCAATGTAAAAAGTTTTATGATTTTCAAATAGGCCTACATTAAAAAAGGCCTACAGTGTTGTGTGCTGTGATTTATCACAATTTATATTGTTCAAACCGTTCGGTATTATAGCCTACAATGACTGAGGAAGCCTAGTGATGAGTCCATAGCAACCAGTTCATGTGTTGAATTGGTTATTACCCAATGTGCTTTGTTGAATGGTCTCAATGTTTTATTGTTTTATTTCATGTGAATACTAGTTTACTAGATGAGTAATTTAGTAGGCTATTTGAAGTAATGCAGGAAGTGTGCATGTAGTTTCTATGCTTATTGTGTTTCCACAACAATGTTAGTGTGTAAATCTACTGAAATGGCCACCATCTTGGTGGAGTGTGCGTAAGATCAGAAAGCGGAGGTTAATTTAGGCTATGTGTTGTGACACTGAATACACAATGATCATTTGTATAAGTTTGTTAAACTTACATTAGTGTATAAGGCAGGGATTCCCAAACTGTGGTAGGCTACAAGCTGCCACTAGGGGGTACGCGAGATGAAAAGGGCAATGTCGGAAAGGTGTTAAAAATGATTAATTAATTAATAATCTAATTAATTCATAAATAATTTTGAATCGGGTTATAATGATATGGAAACGTGACATTAAAGGACATTATTTGTAAACTCTGCAGTATCCTAGGCTAGATTTTCATTAAAAAATAAGCTACCCACAATGCACATGATTTCTTGCGGGCAGCCAGAATATCTGACGCGTTAGTTTCGTGGAAATATAGGTAGAAGGCTACGCAAACATGGAAAACTGGCTAAAAACGGACACTGTCCAAAAAAAGGCCTAATTAAAGCGATCGAAGAGGAGAAGCGAGAGAAACAGAGCAGGAGACAGGTAACGGGAAATGGGTTGGGGGGCAGAAAGATGAAGGTGGAAGTGGAGAGCAGGGGGATTTAAAGAAAGGACTAGACAGAAAAGACTGATAAAACGAAAGTATGATGAGCCATAAGCCTAGGCTTCACGTGGATTGGGAGACAGACTGCCCAAATCCACAGTGCGTGGTTTGCAGTGAAGTGCTATCTAACCAGTCAAATGTTCTCCACACTGTTTTTTTTTTAGCGTGCAAGCTCATAGACCAGTTGCACATTTTGATTGTTATCATGTAGGGCGGCTAATTAAACATGATGCCTGGAATGCGTCAATAGAATGTGTTGCGTTTTTATGTGTCGGGTGGTGGGGATGCGCGAGCCGAGTCATGATGTAAAAGGTGGTCTGCGGGAAAAAAAGGTTTGGGAACCGCTGGCATAAGGGATAACCTGTTGGGGAGGATGATGCCTTTTTACTAACTAGGCCTACTTTGGAGAGTCCTAGAAAAATGTATTATTGTCAAGGAGGGGAGGAGGGGGGGGGGGGGGGGTGAAGTCTATTTGACAATAGATCCTGAAAGGTCTCCGGTAGCTCCTTATATTAATTACGACTAGTCCCTAACCAAAATAAATTGTCACCATAATTAATGTTGAGGGGGCTTTTCCTTGAAGGAAGATGAGTTTTTTTAACCTATAACTCCATATACCAGATGGCTTCGTATAGCTGACACTGATCATTACACAAAATTAAAAACTGGACATATTGTAGCCTAGTGGAGAATCAGTAGCCCTTTCAATCAGAACGTTCTTTCCATCTTAAAAGGGTAAGCGAGTGCTATTTCTTCCATGCCCTGTAGGGGTGTTACTTTCACGGGAATGTAGGTTATGTACTCCAGGCCTACAGGCTACATTTTCACATAACCGCGGTAATTGAGGACAGGTTGGTTTGCAGCACTTTTGTTGGATCTGATGGTGAAATCAGTGGTGAGGTCTGTTGAAACCTGCTTTGCGTGTTCAAAATGCCGAAACCCGGGATCGAACCAGGGACCTTTAGATCTTCAGTCTAACGCTCTCCCAACTGAGCTATTTCGGCGTGCGCCCTCTAGTGGAGCCTCAAAAGACAACCTCGAACATCAACGTTTCAATTCTGTGGTCATTCTCATGTGTTGCTCTCTACGATTTCGCAATGTCGCCTACGTCGTTGCACATGGTGCGCCTGTGAAAAATAAATGGCTTAAAGCAGCGTGCTTCGGATCCAGCTGAAGCATTTTTACATGGCCTGAGGACTTTGTTTGCATGGAACCCCTTCATTTAGGCTACATACGTAACCTGGAATTGTGTCTCTGTCATAAAGGACATGAGGCGCGAGGACCGAGGACCAAAGTAGTCAGGTTTGATTATGGGTCTATTCTATATGGCTTGCCTTGTCCTTTGTACATAGGCTACATCGGACTTGTAACCGGAGGGTTGCCGGTTCGAACCCCGACCAGTAGGAGCGGCTGAAGTGCCCATGAGCAAGGCACCTAAACTCCTCACTGCTCCCCGAGCGCCGCTGTTGTAGCAGGCAGCTCACTGCGCCGGGATTAGTGTGTGCTTCACTTCACTGTGTGCTGAGTGTGTTTCACTAATTCACAGATTGGGATAAATGCAGAGACCAAATTTCCCTCACGGGATCAAAAGAGTATATATACTTATAATATATTACACAGGCCCCGCTGGATAAAATATCAGTGATTGCAATATAGGCCTACCAACAGCAGAGAACCAATAATGAAATGATCCACTATTGTTAATGGAATAAACATTTACCCTTGTAAGAATAATGTAAAATGTGTGTAAGTGGTTTCAATATAAATGCAAATGGGCTGAGTATCATATAACTACAATAACCGATCTATATGTATATGGCATAGGCCTACTTACTCATAAAAGTTGCCCCCACAAATGTTGTGACGTCAGTAAAACAACAGAGGGCTGGGTTGGCTCCAGACAAAACGAGAGCGCCTCCTTTTACGCAAGGGCTGCTGGGAAAAAAAGGACAGCGCTTTAGATCACAAGAGGTACGTGAAATAGAAGGGAAACCTGGCGTGTTTTTTTTACGCTTAAACATATATCAGCGTTATCGCCTGTGATCTAAAACACATCAAGCTTCTCACACGCTCTGCAACCAGGCATTTGCGCGTCAAAAGGCTACACAGATATTCGTTTCTTACCGATTGTTGGCTGGCTAGCTAGCTCAGTTTTGGGACATCAAAAGACAACATTCTTCCCCAGCTGAGGCAGGGGGCTTGCATAGCTGAGTAATGCTTCCGAGTTCTCCACGAGAAGATGGATGAAAAGTCCAACAACAGTCGACTTCTGATCGCCCTGGTGATGGTGGTGCTGTTCGGTGTCATTGTACTACAGTATGTTTGTCCTAGCTCCGATTGCCAGTTGCTACACCTGGGGTCATTGTCCAAGTCGAGAGATAGCACGCCGCAGTCACTGTCTGGGGGAGTCGATGGTGCTAACAGCGGGACTGGTGGGGATCCATACGTCGCCGAGGATGGTGCTCTGTCGCGTTTTGTTCCCCGTTTCAACTTCACAACAAAAGACCTTGACCGAGTCATAGACTTTAACATCAACGGCGATGATGTTATTGTTTTTCTGCACATTCAAAAGACTGGGGGTACAACCTTCGGTCGTCATCTGGTCCGCAACATTCACTTGGAGAGACCGTGCGAATGCCATGCTGGTCAGAAGAAATGTACCTGTTACCGACCAGGCAAGAAGGAGACATGGCTTTTCTCCAGGTTTTCAACCGGCTGGAGCTGTGGCCTGCATGCCGACTGGACAGAACTGACCAACTGTGTACCGGCTAAGATGGGCGTTCATGAGCCGCCTGAAACACAAAAGCCACCGAGGTAGGTCTCCCAACGTAGCCTAGGCTACTTTTGATTCTTTCTCGAATTCTGAATTCATTGTCCTGTTGAACCAGACACTGCATCAAATCGCATATTTTGTGATGTCATGTCATCACACCTAGACTATGCATCTGCCACCAATTTTACGATTCACTCTACATTTTCTTTATTCTAAGGGATTTAGGGTCGTTGTTAGGTCAAGCCTCAACTATTGGGTATGCTTTGTCTTCCCTAAGAGCGCTAACAGCAGGCGCACTGCAGCTTCTATTCACTTTTGATTCCCTAGAAGCAGAGCGGCCTAAAACATCTGCCGCTCAGACAAATGTGTGCCCCTGCATGGTGCTAACTGATACCCAGCATAGGTTTACACACAACTTTGTGTTTAGAATAGGCCTATGGAGTAATCTGCTATATGAAATCCAAATGATGATATTGTTATGAAACACTGGTAACAAACAATAATAACATGAATTTTAAGATAAGGATATGGATGTGTTGAGACCCTTTTAGCTGTTTTTTTTTTCCTGAAGCCGGAATGAGATGCCACTGTCTGCTTTTCTCTCACTTCAGAAAATGCCTGATACAGAACAGCTGGTTAGTTCTTTAAACAAACACTTATGCCACTTCTTGTCTGTTTTCCATGTAGAAAGCACTAATTTCAATTGGTTCATATCTGGAACAGCAACTGACATGTGACAGACCGCCTAGGTTTATGGGACTAGATTTACAACAGCCACTGTAGAAAGTTAAGCATTAATAGATTGTGGTTGCTCACTAAAGACATGGAATGTTGATGGTTTAAAACAGTGTCAATAAAATATAGTGACAGTTTGACTGAGTCCTTGATCAGATTCATGGCCTGTAGCATTAGTCTTCCAGACCAGTATGTATTCACAAGGACGGGAGGATGTATCTCCTTGGCAAGAGAGAGACAGCAGAATGTCTTTTCTGGTCCTCTTACTCAGCAGCGTGTTGTCAGCTGTTAGGTACTGATTCATGCTGGTGGGAGGTGGGGCTCAGACAAAAAGCCAACACACAGAGATAAACTGCTTAGAGTGAATAGTGCAGCTTTTCATGCTGTGCTCATGGAGTTGTTTGCATAAAGGTTATTTTTCTTGGCCACAGACCAGCACCCAAGAATTAGCCTAATAGAAGAAAAATAACAAAGAAATAAATTCCTTACAGGTGTTTACCTCCTGACATCATTTGCTGCAAAAGGATGTGTTTTCCCCTTGAGGTTCCCTGAGGTCACAGCAGGCCATTATAAATACAAGAGTCAACATACAGGATTAAAATGGGTTAATGCCCCCAGACTAACACAAAGACGGTGGCACGGAAAAAGCTTCCATGCAATAGAGTGCCACCTTGAGCACAACACAGCTCAAAAGGGTCCCTCTGCCTGAGGCCAGTCCAGGAAAACCATAGAAGGAGGAGAGGGTGATCCAGGGAAGAGGAAAGGAAACAAGAGGGAACAGAAAGATTTACAAGTATGGACCAATGTGCTTAAATACAAGAATACCAGTAAATAGCCATTGAAAAGCAGATAGGCCAACACTTACATCATCCAGATTTGGCAAGGTTCATTTTACTGGTTTTGCATTTTGGTATCCTTTACTTTTTTAAGTTTCAGTTTTATTTGGTACTAAGGTGGTGCAGACAAAAAACAACACAGTTTTATAATTTATTGCGAGGATGCTAACAAGTGTCTTTTGCACTTAGCTGTAAAACCTCTCCTTGCATTTTCGTGACGTTTCCGTCCCAGAACTATATTGTGCATAGCCCTAGTGGGAATAACAGATGTGTTCATCACATCATCATGTCACATCAAAATCAATTTGAAGATGATGCCAAAACTAGTAGTGTGAGACATACCACAACATAAGTACCTGCTTAAAACTCTGCTGTAAACCAACACATTAAACTCTTTAAAATCTGTTGTGTTGACACAGTAAATTAACCAAGAGCAGTTGAGTTGTCTTTGTGCATCTTGTTAAGATGCAGGCTCACATTATAATTTCAGTAGTTATGTAAGGTAAAAGATGACATGTTCCTCCATAGTCATTTCTTGGCTTACTTAAGTTCTAACTGTATGGGCTTCGTCTGCTTCTCTCAGCAGGAATTACCACTACATCACCATACTGAGGGATCCAGTGTGGCGCTACCTCAGTGAATGGCGGCATGTGCAGCGCGGGGCCACCTGGAAGGCCTCTGTGCACTGGTGTGACGGCCGCGCCCCGACGCTGGCTGAGCTGCCCAGCTGCTACAGCGGCGACGACTGGTCCGGCTGCTCGCTGGAAGAGTTCATGGCCTGCCCCTACAACCTGGCCAACAACCGGCAGACGCGCATGCTGGCCGACCTGAGCCTGGTGGGCTGCTACAACCTGACGGCCATGAGCGACCATGAGCGCGGCGCCGTGCTGCTGGAGAGCGCCAAGCGCAACCTGCGCCGCATGGCCTTCTTCGGCCTCACCGAGTACCAGCGCAAGACGCAGTACCTGTTCGAACACACCTTCCGACTGGCGTTCATCGCGCCCTTCACGCAGCTGAACGGCACGCGCGCGGCCAGTGTGGAGGTGGCCTCTGAGACACAGCGGCGCATCCGGCAGCTCAACGAGTGGGACGTGGAACTGTACGAGTACGCCCGCGACCTCTTCCTGCAGCGTTTCCAGTTCGCGCGGCAGCAGGAGCGCCGACAGGCCCGTGAACGCAGGCAGCAGGCACGCCGACGGCTGCGGACTAAAGGCCTGCCCTGGCTGGGGATGGGCGCGAAGCCCACCGAGAGACCGGGGAGGCCACAGCAGCCGGAGGCGGAGTCCAACCCCAGCCAAAATCAGCCGCCATCTGAGGAGAAGCTGGACGATCTAAATACTGGATCATGGGAGGAAAGCGAAGCTCAGTCTGAAGAGTCCTGGTGGGACGTAGAGGAGAATGACTCCATTGAGGACTACATGGAAAATGTAGAGCAGTGGTAAACACGAAAGGCACATGGAGGAGTGGTAACTAACGGACAGCCAACTCACTTCGTCTGCCTCTGACCACTGGGAACTCATTCAAACCCACATATACCAACTACTATTGTAGCCTTCTACAACATATCATGATCTGCTACAGTTTGCACACACTATGTTCTCATATTGTAATTTGTTATCTGTGTCACAGTACAATTTAAAGGTGTATGATGTACACTACAGTGTAATGTATGATGTAACTAACTTAAAAACCTTTGAAGCTTTCTCTCCTCAATCAATGTGTACCACAATCACCCCGTTCCCCACAGAATGTTCCTGTTGTGCTCCCGGACTGTACTAATATGGAACTGTTACTGTTACTATAAGCTTTCTTTTTTTATACTGAATCAAAATGCCTTTTGTCAATTGTTGGAATGTTTTTATATGCATAGTCAATTGTTATGGTTTTGATTTATTATGTTCTACTGAGTTATACTGAGCTACGCATTTTAACTTTGGCCATTTACAGTTCACTGTATTTGCTCATAACAATAGACTGAAAAAGAACAAGGAATGTGATTGAAAAGAATACTGTTTGTTGTTTCCCACAAATAAATTTTGTAATAATCTCGTATCTACTTCTGGTAGTGAATTATTCCGTTTATGGTAGGCTAGCCTATTTTAAAGATCATTAGTTTCCTACCTAATATGTATTGCATTGGCAACTGCTATCTAATTTCAGTACGGTTTCATATTGGGGAAATATGGTAACCTTTTATTTTGTTTTGTGTGGGTGTTGTTTACTGGGACACCTGAAATGATTTACAATTTACTGTTACAATTTATTTACTATTAGGTTGAACCACGCAACCTCAAGGTCTAGCCGTCATGTTTTTTTTTCTCTCCAGTTCAACTTCAAATACACCAGATGGCGCCAAAGTCTCTGGCACGAGATTTTCTGCACTTTTCTGTCCTGTTCAACTTCATGCCGCGCGGAGTTGCATATGAATCAACAGCTCCTAGCAGAAGATGAGGATGAGAACATTTCTACCCTCTCAAAAAAGTGGAGGTAGACTTGAGCGTTAACGTTAAGAATAGACATACCTTAATTTTAACAGCAAGATCAATTAGGTGGTTGTTGGAGAGGCTTATGTTTCTTATCTAAACGCTCTATTTTGCTTAAATTAATATTTAAGCTATATATTTATTCTTACATACTGGTATATTCAATAAGATCTATGCGACATTATAATCTGAATACAATTCAACGTTTGTAATTGGCTCTATTCTACTGAAATTCAAAATGAACTCCACCCTCTTTTCGACTGGGTTCAGAAAATGGTCAATGTGTGGTCTGTATGGGTATATGTACTGTTTTACAGTGATTCTCTCACCCTACACCAGTTATTACAGTCAACTCAAACGGGATTCCCCCAAAATGGAGGCAACACGGCAATGCGTAATACTGGTCAGGAGACGCACGCACACATTACCTCGCAACCCTCCCTCATTTTCACTTCGCCTCGTGTAGCAAGCAACGATAGCTTGCTTCACGCTTCCCATCGCTTGCTTTAATCGCTAATGTAGCATTTCATGCATTGCATTCAGTGCTTGCATAGAAACCCAGTACAGTTAAAGAAATATTAAGAAAAGTTTAGTTTGTATTCTCAGGCACCCGTGTACATTCATCCACTTTCGCGACGTGTCGAAAATAGATAAATGATTGGTTGTGCTTGTAGGAGAGAATGATTTAAAAATACGTCTGGGAGGCCGATTATTTATCACAAAGTCTGATGAAACAGCTGTCTAGTCAGGTAAGAGACTTCCTAGTTGCAGTATTTCCTTTATCATAAACTTACGCATGTTCTTGACCAATCCTATGATGAAAGCCCGATATGTCGATAGACCGATACAATTATATTGTTTTCGAAAGTCTAATTTGAACGCAGCCCTCAGAATGTCGTGGCCAGGTGACAGTTCGTCTTTCACTCCTGCTATATCTATCTATGCTAGGCTGTTGTATCCCATGTTAAAGATTTGGGAGGTTCATTTGAAGAACCATTTCTGCATTGTGAGCGGCTGGTAGTTTTTAATAACTAAGCAGTTGTGCAAAGCCTTTTTTACATGGCATACATTTTTTTAGGTCTGGCTGGCTGTCAAACATCTCAACCATTTTCAAATGCGTAGCATTCTAGTAGCTAAAGGTTCATAGCCTAGGTTTGATATCCGGAGTTGCGAAATGTCGCTTATTTATCACGAAATGTGCGTGGAAGGGTAAGTATAGTGAGATATTCTAACAGATCATGAGGAAAACGCGTTTTAGCCCGCGTTCTAGTTCTAGGGCTGTAATAGAAGCGTAGGCTATTTGACACACTGCGTAGCCTGTTCTCAGTGTTGGAGTAACAGGTAGCCTTATGTCAGTTTACAAACTCGCCACCAAAATCGAGCATAACATAAGGCCCGTATGACTTAAGTCAAGAAATGAAATTCCATTTTGGTAACAGAAGGTTCTAACCATTGCACTGAGGGGAAAGGTTGCTTAAGTAACTGAGTGCAAAGTGGTAACACTCTCTCTTTACTAGGCTGTCAGACAGCGCTATTAAATCTAAGTCATGATGACATTTTCATGGACGGAGCCAAGAGCGCTCTCCCAACCATAACGTGTTTACTTACAATAGAAACAGAATTTGTCCTTGGTTTCCTGGAACCTTCTTGAGGTGTGTGTGTGTGTGAGAGAGAGAGAGAGATATGAAACCTCACTGCTCAGTCCACTTTATTTGTTACTTTTATCCCAGAAATAAGCCAACATTGTCTTGTGAACAGTTAAGAAAAGGTCATGGTTAATCTGTCTGACATCAGCATATTTTGCTCAGTGAATTGAGCCACTGGTGATGAGCTATGTCTGGATGGATGTGTCTGTCCTGAAATATTCTACAACTATAACTAACATCATATTTTTTTTTTGAGGCCTTCATGAATGCTATCCACACAAACACACTAGCCTAGGTGTTTCAACATTTCACTGCATGGTTATGTCTTTTTTAACCTCAAAAGATCACAAGTTCCTTTTTTTGCACAAATGCCATTTCCTCATTTTTGTCATTGTCCAGTTGTACTGTAGTGCTAGAGATACATGAAGTGTGTGTGTGTGTGTGTGTGTGTGTGAATTCCTGTTTAGAATGCTGTCCCTTGGTTAAATATTCAGTTTGATTTCAATGCACACTGTAGTCTTTACAGTATTGAGCACGGGGGCTAGTTTGAGTGTTATAGACTAGAGTACCTGAGGTCTCCCACTCTGAGTATCACCATGGTTACTCTTCAAGCCCTGCAGTATGTTGTAGACCCAACCCCTAGTCTTGTAGAGGAAGTGGGCATAGACAGAGGTTCCACTGTAATTATTACATTTTTATAACCTATATGGCTGCAACTGACGATTATCATCATTGTTGATTAATCTGTCAATTACTTACTTGATGCATCACTTAGTTGTTTGATAGATAAAATGTCAGTTAATGGTTGAAAGTGTTGATCAGTGTTTTCCAAAGCCCAAGATTACAGTGTTTCCCATACACTGACTTATTTCTGGCAGCCCACCACAATATCAACACTGACCACCACACAATGATTTTCAATGTTGTACTACTTAAATTGGATGAAATCCTTTCATTGTAGAGCTATGCGCACCTTTGCACAGCCTCTCCCGTGTCTCTGTCTCCTCAACAAACCTGCATGCACTTTTAAAGGAAACATTTAAAATCCTGCAAGGATTGTTGTTGGCATAGAAGACGACACTGGATTATGTCTTGTTTTGACCACACAACAAAGATATTTAGTTTACTGTCATAGAGGACTAGAGCTGAAAATATTCAAGTTTGAGAAGCTGCAATCAGAGAATGTTGAGGTATTTTCATTAAAAAAAATGGCACAAAACTGATTACCAAAACAGTTGGCGACTAATTTAATAGTTCAACTAATCAACTATGGCACCGAGGTTAACTCAGGATACGGTGTTATCATTAGCCTTTATGATGATCAGTGCTCCTCTGCCCACTGAAGTGAAATTCCCTCCGTTTGGTTGAGGAATGAGATGGATGGATAGGCACATAGGGGAACAGTGTTCTCACCCAGTCATAAACCCAGGCTCCGAGGCTTGCACAAACACACACACGTCACCGCTTTGGCCAGCCTTGTCTCAGCACAGCTCCCTCCATATCAGTGGCTCATTTAACAGCTAAGCGAGTTCAAACTCGCCCTCCGTCTGTCTCACACACACACTCTCACTCACCCAGTCTCGCTCGCCCTGTTGCAGACTTTGCACTGGTCTAGCACATTTTCCTGCGCTCCATAAAAGCAATGATAACTGCTCACAGAGAGGTTACTGTGCACACAAAACACGTCCTTATCTGCCCCCTCTCACCCCGTCTCTGCCGCCCACTCTCTGGGCCTCCTCGAATACCATGAATTTTCAGATGCCAATAAAACACGACACTGTACTGCTAAAGAAACGGCATTAACAAATCATCAAATGCTAGGCTAAATATGTGATATTGATTTAACCATAACACACTCCACCCTACCCTTAGAACCACAGGCTTTAAATATCTTTGTTCTACCCACTGGCAGGACAGAGGCCAGAAACAGTCAGCAAATCATCAATAGGTCAACAGTGCGCAAATGCTGAAATATCTAAATGACATTGGATATTACAAATGAGAAAGTCACGTGCACTCACTGCAGATCAGTTAGTATGAAAGGCTATGTCTTTCTTTTCCCAATGCAAATACATGCATATGTATTGCCTCTGTTTCAATCCATTCTCTAGGTTTTGTCTTCAGAGTTTGTTTGTGTGTGTGTGGGTGTGTGTGCAAGAGAGCAAGACAGACAGACAGACCGACAGGAAGAAAGGCAGTAAGACAGGCAGAAAGAGAGGGAAGGGAGAGGGAGTGGATGTGGGTTGGATGTTTCTGTGAGTGAAGGCCAGTGCTGTAATAGGTTGACGGGATTATGGATACTTAACCTAATTATTTTTCTCCCTGGCTGTGGGCACTTACTCTTTTTTTTCCCATCCCCACCCCCACCCCTTCTCTGGTCCTCCCCCTGTCTCATCTCATTTAACCTTACCTGAATCACCTTAAACTCTGCAGCTCTCCATTTTAGCTGGAGGATTTGGCTTTCTGCAGCTCTGGTTTCATTTTGGAGGTGAAGTCTAACATACTGTTTTGGAGTGGCCATCCATTAGTGAAATGGCAAGTTCATTTATCTTGCTGCAAATATAAGGAGGAAGGATATTACTCATGCCTTAAGAAAGGAAAGATTACTATTAAGACAGACCGAACAAAAAATACAATATGCATTGTTCTTAAATATAATTGATAAAAGTGGTAATCAACAGCACGTTGTGGGGGTCTTATAGTAGTGTAATGATTATCTAGAAGCATTAGCGTTGTAGCTTTTGTAGCTGGGCTTGTTTGCCTATGTAAGCTCTCTGTGGAATGAAGGTTATGTTGTGGTATTCCGTCTCTGATGAGGGATGCAGCGTGCTGTAGTCAACAGTAGCCTCCTCCTCCCCCTGCTTCCTATGCTAGCACCTGACCTCTACCTGCTGACTTCTGGAGCCCCATGCCCCCCCCCCCCCCCCCCATTCTGCTGCAGGGAAACCTGGCTAGTTCAGCATCACCTATGGCGGCAGGCAATCCATCAGCTCCTGTGCTCAGCCTGCATCAGTATTGCTGCCTTTGGTTATGTGCCACACTGATTCTTTACTCACAATCACGGTCTTCCTGTATGACCAACATATTGTATGCATTCCATTGTTCATTCCATTCTGAGGGTTCACTCCAAATTCCATGGTTAATTCCTGTAAAAGTTGCTCCTAATGCATTTGTTCCCTTGCCTCTACACCTTGCAACAGCTACGCTGTGTTCAATCAGGACTTGTGTTTCCAAGACATTTCAATATTTTGGTCAGCACTCCCCTTTCGATGCAATTAACACTTCAGGTTGAAAAGCTGCTACATTTAGCAACCTTCTTTTGCATCCCTTTCTGAAGCCCAAGCTCTCATATTCTCTGCCACATTAACAACATTACATTGGGGGTCTTGGAACCGAAGCTCCACATTTACCTTACAAATTCCAATGTAGCATCCTCCTACAGTATTTCAACATTTTCTTACAGCTCATCAATGTTTTAAATTGCATTTACATTGTTAATGCACACACACACAGGTTGCTATACGACCCTTCACACTTACGTGCAAATGAATCATGTCAGCTGAGGGGCAGAAAGGCCCCAACTGCTGATCGTCATGTTCCCATTGTATGATAGCTGTTTTAGCTCATTTAGTAGCACAAGCAATAGCATACATGTGGCTTAGTCCTGGAATCTTCTGACCGACTCTTGGTGAGGGGTAATAATGTGATGTAGATCTAGGTTCATGTGGCACAGAACTAAGAAGTCCACGAGACAGCGGCTACCATGGGGCAGTTTACTCAATTTTAAAGGAGAATTCCGGTGTGATATTGACCTAAAGTGTGTTGAAACATGATACCGAGTGTGAACGTATGTCTCATAGCTCACCTCGGCTTGTCCTCTGCACTCAGAAATCTGGCGCTAGTTAGCCTAAAAAATAATTCAGTGGAAATGCATGGATTCAGTTGCTTCCAGGAGCAGCAACTGGAATCCATGCATTTTCACGGAATTATTTTTGGAATCTGATCCCTTATCATACTTGTTGGTTCGTACTCGTCGCTCGACTTATCGTGACTAAATTCAAGATGGCGTCGAACGGTAAAATTCCTTAAGGTACTGTCTGTATAAATCGTCTTGTAAATAAACTACCAGTGCTTTTTCAAAGTTCTCTATGTCTCGTTTTAAATGTCAAGGCCCTCGGAAGTCTACCAATGAAGTATGGAGCTACTTTGAGCCTCGTAAATGGTGTAAAACAGTGATTTATTTGCATGGCTAGGCCGATGCCCGAGGCACCACAACGAAACACTGTGTTGGTAGCATTGGCTAACTAGCGCCAGATTTCTGAGTGCAGGGGACAAGCCGAGGTGAGCTATGAGACATACGTTCACACTCGGTATCATGTTTCAACACACTTTAGGTCAAAATCACACCAGAATTATCCTTTAAGCGAGTATACTATGTTTGGACGTTGGACGTTTTCAAACTTTGTAAAATTTCAGTATTAAGGAAGTGAACTGCTCTGGTTCAGCTGGTCTCATTATTCATTCATTATTTGAATGTCCTTGGTAGGTCATTTGGAAGATTTTATCTCCTACTTCCAAAAAATCTGTATTTGGAAAATATTTGATGGTTTGTTAGAGAACTACGCCTTAAGAGTCATCAAAAATGTCATGACCTCAATACACTGGTCAGAATAGTATAGAGAAGATAATTAAGTATGGTATGTGATATTATTTATATTTAAGTAGAACATGGCCTGTTTCTAAGATCGGAGAGTTCTGCATTCTGTCCAACTAAGGGGCTAAAACAGAGTAGTAACTTTGTCATATAATATAGATATAGCTATAGATAAATAGATAAAGCTATCGGTTATGTTTGTACGTGTATGTTTACACTTCTATTGGTTAGGCCTAAATGGTGAACCATAACCTTTTATATGCGTTTGCTAATTCATGTTTACCTTCCATATGTTATGTAAGAGCACAGAGGTTATCTATTCCTGTGCAACTATACATATATTATACTTGTGGCTATGCAAATACTGTACTCAGCTAGGGATGGTGTCCATACAGAATGTTTTTATCAATGAGCTTTGTTACCACCAATAACTCTCCCACACTAAACACACAAGTATGTTTCATAGACCTAGCATTAAGCTACTTTGTAACAGTGTGTGTGTGTGTGTGTGTGTGCGCTTGTTTGGGTGACCTTGTAGTGTCAGTTCTGTATGTTCCCTTCGCTACACCGCTGGTGCCAGCGTTATGCAGGGCGACCCTCATGCAGCTTTGCTCTGTGCAGCCGGAACCAGAGCCAGGCTTTGTCTGCACGGTGGTTCTCATCCCTCTCCATGCTGCAGTAAGCCCGCCGCTCAGCTGCCCCCTGCCTTAATGCACCTCAATCAAACCTTCTATTGCCCCTGGATGGCCTAGCTGTCTATCTTTCTTTCCTTTCTTCCTTACTTTCTTTCTTTCCTTTTTGTTATTAATGTGTCCCTCATTGATCAGCCTGAATCCTGACAGTGTTCTGAAATTCTTTGTCATTCATATCAGGTGAAGTTGTGTGTATTCCAAGTCACCGTGATCATATTTGGCCCAAAAGAGAGTTATTTGCCCCGTGAAAACACCGTGTCACTGTTTGCTGTGGCAGCGTGAACACGTCCACGTCTGCCCCATTACACTGGCGGGATATTGATTGAGTGTGTCTGACAGACATCTTATTCAACATCCGACCGATGTTTAGAATGCAGGTCATGCTTTTGGAAGGCACCACCGACACGCAGAACGGTGATGTCTGTTTGCTTTGCATCCGTCATTAATTCATGTGACACTTATTATTATCTATTTATGGTGCTGACAACGTGTCTGTGAGTTTGTTGTCACGTTGGTCTATTGTGGTGATGGAAAGGACGACTTGCGGTGTATGTGTGTGTGTGTGTGTGTGTCTGCATCTGTGTGTGTGTGTGTGTGTTTCCATGTTGGGGAGTGTCAGCAAGGCATCCACATGACAGGCAGCAACGTGAGCTAAGCGTACCCTGGCTTGCCCCGGGCCTGCATGCTGCATTGCAGAGATGACCTTTTGAAACTGGTAGCACAGATCTGCACAAGTCTAAAAGTGCACGCGGCTACGTATATGTTTAGCTGTACACATGCACTTAAGGTCTTTGTGTGTGTGTGTTGTGTGTGTGTGTGTGTATGTGTGTGTGTACTGTATGTGTCTGTGTGTGTGGTTATGAACATGTTTGGAGTTCTTGTGTTCTAAGTGCGTGTGTGGTTCAGCGCTGAGCTTTGCTCAGTCTCTGGACGTGTTCCCGGCATCCTGCCTCGCCTGCCTAGCAGACCTGGGGAAGGGATGAGTGAGTTCCCTTGAGGGAACTCTGTATCGATCCCTGGATAGATGGAGGTGTGTGGGCGTGGGGGAGGGAGGGTGGAGCCAGAGGTTGGTGTGATGACATATGCAACGGAGCAAAGCCTACTTTTCCCTCTTGGGCCCTTCTTTTGCTTTCTTTCTTTCTTCATAGTGCGTCCCTTTGTTCTCTTGTCTGAAGGTGGGTGTATTAATTCACTTTTCATTCCTGTCTTTCTCCCCCTCTCTTTCTCTCTCTCTCTCTCTCTCTCTCTCTCCTATCTCTCCCACTGTTTTATCTCTCTCTCTCTCCCTCCTCTCTTTCTTTCCCCTCTCTCTCCTCCCTCACTGCAGTGCACTCCTCCTAGCCTGGCTGTCTGCACTCTCATACGCACAAACCCCCCACCACTCCCTCTGTCTGTGTCTGTCGCTATGAGACACAGGCACTGATCATATCTGCCCCAACCACTCTCACTCTCTCTCTCCCTCCCCCCCCCCCTCTCTCTCCCCCCCTCTCTCTCTCTCTCTCTCTCTCTCTCTCTCTCTCTCACTCACTCTCTCTCTCTCTTCACCTGCTCTCTTTACTTTGTTCAATGTATTGATAGATGTCTAAGTGCTATTTGACCTCGCCGCTCTTTCTTCCTGGCAGCGCGTACAGCGGTAACGTCTAGAGGGTAGTGGACATTTTGATGGGTCATTGTGTCGTCAGATCATTTGTGTATTTTGTGGTTTGTATTGAGTCAGATTGCTAAACATTGCAGTGTTCACGGGTAGCAGTGCGCTGCATGTCTGATGTCAGACTCATGACATGCATATTTACAAAGACACACAGGCACACACACAGGCACACACACATGCACACACATACACACACATACACATACTCCCTCCTGAGCAAGTCTCCTGCTGCGCTGCCTCATATTCTCTTCCCAGCAACACCCCCTTTGTCATTCAGAGACACACACAGACACACACAGACAGACACACACGCAGCAAAACCTGCTACATGTCACCATGGAGATCAACACACATACTGTATAGTGTCTCCTAATTTAAAAGCTGTTCCTTATCATGTCCCTTAAAAACAGATAGAAATAGAAGATGAACATAAACAAATATCCACTATGCAATATGACCTTTTCTCTCTCTCTCTCTGCCATCCATCCTGTCATCCCTCTCCTCATTCACTCTTCTCCATCCATCACCCTGTGCAGCGTCAATAGCACCCAGGTTTTGCAGTCATTTCTGCTGAATGTCACTGCCTTTTAATTCTGCCCATAGAGCATAGCAATGACAGCCTCACACCCTGCCAAGGTGGGTAGGTGCTGAGAGAGAGACACAGAGAGGGACATGGAGAGAGAGAGAGAGAAAAAAAGGAAACGGCATCGGTGCGTCACTCCTCACGCCATTGGCCAAGGAGCCCCTCTGTCAGCTTGCGAGGCTCACTGTGATTGGCTGTGTGATCCTGTGCTTAGTGCTCAGCAGCTGCAGTAGTGAAAAACAGCTCCCTTTCTCTTCCCGGGTGATTTTCCACCCCTCTGTTTCACGTTTTGCAATTGTGTACAAAAGCTGCAGTGACGTCAGAGTTGTACGCTGACCTCTCCGCGTGCATAAATCACGAGCATGTGCGCGTTCAGACATGCTGTCACTTTATCCTCCGCGGAGCACATGGGAGTTGCTGAAGTGACGTATCATCCCCCCTCACTCTCTCTCTCTCTCTCTCTCTCTCTCTCTCTCTCTCTCTCTCTCTCTCTCACTCACCCACCCGCTCTATCTCTTAATCAAGACGTAGCCTGGCCTTTTTCCTGAGCACTGCTGTCTGCTCTCTCTCCCGGCTGCCCGCCCCTCTCTCCTTCCTCTGCTCTCCTCTCCCCTCTCTCTCTCTCTCTCTCTCCGTCCGTCCACGCGGCTCCTCCTCAGCTCCCTCTCTCTCTCTCTCTCTCCCTCTCTTCCTCCTCTGCTCTGCTCCTCTCCATGTGCTCTCGCTTGCTGCCGTCCGTCTCGCTCCGGTCGCTCCTCTGCCCGTCTCAGTCTCCCGCTCTCGCCGCGTGTCCGTCTCAGGTTTGCAGTGCAAATAGTGCGCGGGGCTGCGCTGGCCACACGCGCGCGTCTCCCCCTCCTCCTCCCGCTCCTCCCGCTCCTCCTGCTCCTCCTGCTCGTCGGCTTTGTTTGTTTTCAAACTGCCACCTGTATTCCCCGCGCCCTCACAGATGAGTGGCGCTCCTCCGCAGAGCTGCTCTCCTTTCAGTTGACTGATCGCCAACTACTCATCGCCGTCTCCTGACATACTTTTTTTTAATCGTCTTCTCCTTCCCTTCAAAGGCAGGCTTTTGTTGGACTGAAGCCACGCACTTGAAGAAGTGAGGGGCGAAGATGAGGAAGGAGTGAACGTGGCGAGCACAGGACTTGTGGGGTGCTGGAGGGATGTGAACAAGACTGAAACAAGAGGACAAACTACAGCCCCACTAAAGTGCCTACGCTGAGAGCAGCAGCAGCAGCAGCAGCAGCAGAGGCATTCCTGGCTTCCATGTGGGTCTACCTGCTTGGATAAATCTCCCCCCTGCTGGCTTGTGTGAGTCTTTCTATGTGTGTGTGTGTGTGAGTGTGTGTGCGTGCGTGTGTGTGTCGTGTGCGCGTGTGTGCGTGTGTGTATGTTTGTTGAGGGCTTGGCCTTGACTAGGATTATATTTCACCCTGACAGGCAGACAGTTTCTCCATCTCTGCTCCCTCTCCTCCTGCTGCTATTCCACCCCATTAGATCAAGGACACAGGTCCATTAGTTGTCCTTTTAAAGACCTTGCCTTATCCTGACGTCCAGTTACAGTGTCCCCCCAACCCGCCCCACCCTACCCACTCCCTTCTATTCTCAGACATGTTAGCATAAGTGGCTAGCAGCACTAGCGCTTGCTTTGCTTTGGCGATGGGTCATTTGGCCGCTTGAGAGGAACCTGCGTAGTTTTCTTCGGGCCGGACACAAACGAGGCAGGGAGTGGCTAGAAGGTGACCCGCCACCCCACAGGCGAGCGGAAGGACGCACTCTTTCGGAGCCCTGCGGAGCCTGCCTGCAGAGGGGCCGCGGCCGGACACGCCCCAGCATGCCACGCTGTCCTGCCTGACCTTGGCACCTCGTTCCCGAGACAGAGCTGGACTCTGCAGACACCCCCTCCCACACACACTTAACCACCACACCTGCAAGGACATCCATAAAGCATTTCTGTCCAAAGCCCCACCTCTTCACCTTTGTTAAATCCTGCTGGACTTCAGTATACTCTCAGCTATTCACAAACTGAGCACTAGTCAGTGTTGTTTCTGTTTTTGTTTATTTTCTCAAAGTGATTTGTTTGCCTCACCTGCCTGCTTTAACACCAGGACATTGGGAGTTGCTGTGCTAGGTATCAGCTAAGCTAACTTGCCATCATTTCACTGAGGCGCTGTAGGGTGTTTCCTTCTCCGTTGTTGCTGTGTGCTCTGTTTGTCGCCGTGCCCTCCATTGCCGCTGGGTGCCCCACCCCGACCCCCCGACCCCATCCCTGCTGGCATCTGCCATCACCCCCCTCATCATGGCCGTCAACGTGGCGGTGGGCCGCGATGCCAAGTGGCTGACGCTGGAGGTGTGCCGCGAGTACCAGAGAGGCACCTGCTCCCGCTCAGACGCTGAGTGCAAGTTCGCCCACCCCTCTCGCAGCTGCCACGTGGAGAATGGCCGCGTCATCGCTTGCTTCGACTCGCTCAAGGTAACACACACTCACCCTCGCCAGAGGGCACATACACACACACACACACACACACAATCAGACAATGGCTTTGCATTCCATTGATGTGCTATTCAGATATAGTGGCACTTGTGAGGAGAGGCTGTGTGTGCAACGCACGTAGTTCCAAGGGTGTCTGTTGGCTCATCACCAGTCCCTGTAGAAGGACAAGAGAACCTGAGAGGTAGCCAACTCATCACATGTGTATTAGATCCATAGCTGAGAGGGCTCTTGGAGAAGACAGCAGCCACTTAAAACAGTTTTGCTCCTTCCCACTCTCCCATCTATTGTGTCCCTCGTGAAACTGTAAAACAAAATGAAGAGTATTCTTCCTGTTGGGAACACAGACGGTGTGATGTTTAGTGCATGCAGCATGTCAGTACTGTCACTGTTTTACCTTAGACAGCCTCCTGATGATCAAATACACACCTTCCATTCTCAGCTAAGAGCAAACACAGAGGATCCTTCTTCATCCTCCTCCCTGTAGAAGTGGCATCAGTGTGTCTGTCTGTTTGCTTACTCAGGAAATGTGAGCTATCTTCAGTTAGCTGAGGAGCCAGTGGAGGTCAAAGACATCATCACACAACCATACACGAGTCATTTGTTATTGTTCAGAAATCCATTTTAGTATTGTCAAATATCAAAATTGAAGTGATACACCGATATATAAGTATTGTTAAGATGTAATATCAACTCTATCAGGGTTTTGTGTCAGTAAGTTCTCATAAAGTACAGACGCAGGAACAGTGTAGGTGTTTTTTTCATAATGGCTTAGCGCTCCATCAGTGGCCATGAATGGAAAATAAGGAGAGGCACCACTAACAATTACACTCACAACAAACAGCTTTGAGAGAGAGAGAGAGAGTGTGTGTGTGTGTGTGCTTGTGGGTGCATGTGTGTGAGTGTGTGTGTGTGTGTGTGTGTGTGTGTGTACTTGTGTGTACGTGTGAGTGTGTGCCTCTTCTCTCTGCAGCAGGAGACACAGACAAGGGAGACTCTGTCTGAGTGCAGCAGCTGTCTCCTCTTTTTATTGAGTTAGAATTTATTATTCGGCCATTTTTCTGCTTTATGCTTCATCCTGCAGCGCAGGAGAGAGGGAGAGAGAGAGAAAGAAAGAGAGAGAGTGGGAAACAGAGAGGCCTAGCAACAGCACTAGCCAGCCTATTGGGTACTGTAATCCCTGTGAAAAGCACTGGTGTGCTGATAGCGTGGGGTGGTGTTCAAGCCGTGCTCCCTGCTTGTCGAGCATTCAGAGTGACGTGATTGATGTGTTTTTTCTCAGAATGTGAACCATGACGGCTTCTCGTGCTGCTATCTTTTGTGTACTATACGGAGAATCTCAGGGTTGAGCCTGAGTGAGTGGGAGAGACCAGTAAAGGTCAGAAAAGATTCTGTGTTTGTGATGGGGCTTGGTTTTAGTGGGCTGATATACATACACACGCACACGCACACGCACACACACACACACACACACACACTTGGTGTTGTGTCTGCAGTCTTCTGAGCTTTCTTACTGTTTGAGTGTGTTAATCATGATCATCCACCCAGTATGTGAATATTTTCTGACAGTGCTCCCTCTGTCTCTAGCTTCTTGATTTAAGTAGGGCTCATATTTATGTTGATTTATTTCCTGCTGGTGGCATGTGGTATGACACCAATACTTAATTACCCCTCCCTAGGCTCCACCCTCCCCCACCCACCCCTCCCTCTCCCTCCTCTCCTCCACCTCTCTTTCCTCTCTCTCCTCTTTTTTGCTAATTTATTGATCTCCCTTAATGGCTGCTACCGTGTCACTTCATCCGAGCTGGCCACGTAAGCGCGAGGCCGTCCCTTCTTTGCATGGCCCGCTCAGCGAGCCCCGTCTGGACAGCCTGTTAACCTGTTGGCAGAGGGGAGCATGAATAATGCAGTTGGCCGGCCCCTGCAAACGACTCTGCTGTCATTTGAATGATGGCACCAGTCGCACGTCCGTTGTCATGCCTCGTGTCTACGCTGGGTCCTTTGTGTCGAGCAGTGCACTAGCGCATCGGTCCTCTGTCATGTCTCGACAAGGACACCGGTTTCAAAAACGGTTGGCTGAGCAGAAGCGAGACATGGCAGGAATGTGACGTAAAAAGAAAGTCTGATGTAGATGAAGGAGTGGCGTGGCAAGGGTTAAGGACTGGGCTTTTGCTCACGAGCCCTCATGCTCAGTTCTGTTTTTGCTTCCCTCGCTCTCCCCCTGTTCGCTTTTTGAGTCTCTGTGGCCAGTCAGCAGACAGGGAGACAGCGTGGGGCCAAACTTCCTCCCTGTTGCTGGGTGCGTTTCCATGGCGACGCAGAGGAGATCCCTGACCCAGCGCGTCCTACTTGATATGACTTACAGCTTTTCATTCCCCCCCCCCTCTTTCTCTCCCTCTCTCTCTCCTTCTGTGTCCTTCTCCATGAAGAGGGGAACTGTGTGAACCTTGGAAGCGAGTCCTGCTGACTGTGTGTGTGTGTGTGTACATTCAGACATCAGACATGTGTGTAATATCTCAGTGCAGTATTAGTTCCAGTTAGCCCGTAATATCATAGCTTCCCCAGTCCTTCATTAATAATGCAGCGGAGTCTGTGCTCTGCAGGGATTGGCCAGGGCTTGATGGTGTTCCTTAGTGAGCTGCTGAGCTGGAGTGGGCTCCTGAGATCGGGATGCTCATTACTCATGTCTCTCATAGCCTCTCAGTGATTAGCATGTCAAGTCTCTGTGTTTGCGTGTGATGGGGGAGTTTTTAAGCCATTAATATTTAGTTACATTTAGTAAAAATGTTACAGTACTTTTTTGTGGGTTTTTGTTTTGTACCTAAAATAGCTTTTTTGCTGTTGTCAGCCCCGAGCGGCAGGTTGTCTCTACACTAGGTTGTTGAGTTTTGGGTTGGTCAGGCAAACCATGGAGGCAGTGTTTAGTCCCAGTATGTGGCTGTCGTCCTCCTTGCGTCCCCCTTCCGCCCCCCCTGCGATGTTGCTCAGCTATCCATCACGCTGTCCCCCGCCGCCATGACGCTCCCACCACCCAGCTCCATCTTCATTAGCCTGACCTCATCCGCCGCCCGCAGAGACACGAGCCCAGAGCACGCCGCTTCACTTCCAATCGCGCCGCACTTGCATCACCGTTAAGACCCGGCCTACGCGGCGAACAGAGCAACAAGACCTCCTCAAAGGTTGTGCTCAAGGATTGAGGAGCTTAAACATCTCATTCCGCACTGACTGACAGATGGCCAATCAGAATTTTTCTCTTATCGTTTTATGTCAACTTGGGGTGGGGTGCTCTCTTGTTGTCGGCTGACCGGCAGAGCAAACGGACGCCGCGCGATCGGATCAGATCAGATCAAGACGTGGAAATGAAGCCAAAGGCACAAGGTCACTAGCAGAGAGCAGACTTTAAACGTTGTGGAGGGGCTGGAGGCATTAACATGGCCGGCACACCCTTACAGGAGTGCTGATAAGGCAGAGCTGGGCTCTGGTGGCTTCCTGGCAGATGACAGGGCAGTGAGAGCCCCGTTAACTCACCGCTCTCCTCTCAGCCCACAGATTCAAAGGCTGATTGAAATGCTCCCTCCACTTCAGCACTTCATTTTTGTCTCCAGGTATTAAATATTATACTGGAGCAGGGTCATGCTAATGACCATATCTGAGTTTACGTTCTTCTCAAGAGATTAGGTTTCAAACCACTGCAGACATATGCCAAATAACAATGCTAAACAGGTGGTTAAGGTTGCTTAGCAAATATGACTGCCTTATTTTACTGAACACCATGAATCACCCAACAAAATTATTTGCAAAAATAGGAATGTATTTGTGTGCTGAAATAATGTCCTTATTTGATTTGCCATGACTTTGGGCTGAATTCACTGAGGCAGAGTTTGAAAGTAAATTCTGGTATCAGTAAAACCACCAGCAGTCTCCTTCACACCACCCTTGTCTTCCTCTTTTTTGTTTTTGCAGCAGTGATGTGTGTTGTGTTGTGTGTGTGTGTGTGTGTCTGCCTGCTGTGTGTGTGTGTGTGTCTGTCTGTCTGTGTGTGTGTGTGTGTGTGTGTGTGTGTGTGTGTGTGTGTGTGTGTGGTTCACAGAGTTCCTCTGTGGTCTAATCTCACTCAGGGCTTCAGTCCACACCAGCGACACGCTGCTCCTCAGGTTGGCTCCCGCTGCCCCGCCGTCACGAGTTCCCAAACTGTTTGCTTTCCGCCCGCCGCTGAAAGCTGCCTGTCCAGAAAGTAGATAAGACACGCTGCCTGTGATATGGACCGGCCTTCTGTGTGCAGGACTCTGAGATAGCGACACGTGTTCCTATGATGTTTGGCTATTGGTGTTAGCAGACATGCAAATGAATGCATGAATGAAGACAAACACAAGCTAGCAGAGATAGCCAACTGCTTTTCTACCCTTTCAAAGGTGTTCAACATGCATGGCAGTGTACAGCTGTGACTTTGCATCTTATTTACGTTAAAAACACATCCATTTACATGTTATCAGGTTCTATGTACGGACCTGTCTTCATTACTCAGGAAATCTCCCTCTAATTGATCTCCTCTATCAGTGCGGTCTTATCGCTTTGCCGTCTTGCTGTAGCTCCCTGGAATCTAATAAGTGTGAGCCCATGAAATGTGTCACTTAGCTGCTGTCCCTCCTCCTCCTTCCTCTCCCCCTCCCTCGTCCTGCTTGTCCCCGTCCCCATCCCCCCTCCTCTCGCAGGGCCGCTGCACACGTGATAACTGCAAGTACCTGCACCCCCCGCCGCACCTGAAGACCCAGCTGGAGATTAACGGCAGGAACAACCTGATCCAGCAGAAGACGGCCGCGGCCATGTTGGCTCAGCAGATGCAGTTCATGCTGCCAGGAGCCCAGCTGCAGCCTATAGTGAGCTGACCACCGCCTCCTACACCAACACATGGCCTGGACATGCTAGAGCTGCAATCAGCTAGCTAAATGAAATTGCTAATTGCTAATTGTACATTGCTAATGTGCTCTTACCCCCCCCCCCCCCCTCCACCCTCTCTGCTGTTGCCTCTTTTTTGGTTTATTTTTGTTTCTATCTTTCTATCTCCTTCTCCCTCCCTCTCTCTCTCTCTCTGCTTGTCTCTCTTTTCTTCCCTCCTTCTGTCTCTTCCTCCCCTCCCCCTCTCCTCGTGGCAGACCTCGTTCCCAGTGTCCCCCTCTCTGGCCAGCAACCCCGGCATGGCGTTTGGCCCGTACCTGAGCCACATGAGCCCCGGCATGGGGCTGATGCCCGAGCTGCTGCCCAGCGCCCCCGTGCTGGTCCCGGGGAGCCCCACGGGAATCGCCATGGGGAACGGAAACTCGGCGCAGAAGCCGACGCGCACAGACAAGCTGGAGGTACAGTACTGCAGTGCAGCAGGCAGGCAGGCGGCTCACGCTGCGGCGCGGCCACTCCGCACGCCCCTACAGCCCTCGCCACGCGCGCCAGCGCCTACAGATTGAGCACATATGTGCTAGAATGCATTTGGGGCAGTGCCATGGCTAAAACTGGGCTAGCAGTCAGCAGTGCGGGCTCTGTCAGCAGTTCCAATCTCCTCCATAAACAGCAGCTCTAGTGGGCTTTAGACTCTTGGAAATACTTATAATGTAAGCCACAGTGAGATTGTCTTAGTGAACTTCAATGGTAGACACTGGGTTTAGTTTATGTTGTGGAAAAAAGTATTCCTGAAGAAGTATACTTTGATGTGTGTTGAACTGAATGAACTGTAAAAAAGCTGGAACAGAGCTGTCATGAATGCCACAGAATATTTAGCAAAACTCTGATTTGATCTTATTTTGTGCTCTTGCTCTTGTCTTATATCATGTAGCATGATAAGAACTAGAGTAGGACTAGATGAAGACGCATGCACATGTGTTCATCAGGACCTCAGGGATATGTCATACTGTCATACACACATGGGGCTGGCTGCTGCTCCAATGCTTTCTGTGTCCTCTATGCTCAGGTGTGCCGTGAGTTCCAGCGGGGTAACTGCACCCGGGGCGAGAACGACTGCCGCTACGCGCACCCCATGGAAGCGGCCATGGTGGACGGCAGCGAAAACTCGGTCATCGTCTGCATGGACTACATCAAGGGCCGCTGCACCCGCGACAAGTGCAAGTACTTCCACCCGCCCGCTCACCTGCAGGCCCGGATCAAGGCCGCCCAACACCAGGCCAGCCAGAACGCCGCCGCCATGGTGAGTCGGACCGGGGATACACCCCACCAACCCACCTGACCAAGGTTCTGCGTCTCTCTGGCCACAGCCCAAGTAAACGCTGACCCCTCCGTAGCCTTGACCAGCTATGGTTCCCCAGTAAATACTGCATTCCGAAAGTGACCGCTCACTGGCCCACTTCTACAGAATGTCAGAGGAAACTGTTTTAAAGACAAGAGGCTTAATTAGCAGTCCTGTTCTGCTCCTCGTTCTGTATGGATTGCGAACATTTAACTCAAAAGTTTATGTTGGATGAATTGCAGTATTTTATATGTATTACTGTACTTTAAACTGTATTATTATATATGATGGATGGTGTGCCGGAGGGTCTAGTCATTGATGACAGTTTTAATGCAATTCCCCCACATTGATCTCCTAGCTAAGACCACACATTTAGATTCAAGCGAAAGCATGCCGTACCACCACAGCAGTAAAACTGTCCTACATAATGACCCACCTTCCCAAATAGCCGCAGCAACATGGAGCTATAAATATCCACACGTCAAGACTTACATTGTTTTCAAAGTTCGTTGTTTTCCACGTACTTCTTGTTCGGAAAGGACTGGACCTCTCTGGCAAACATGTTTGGCTGCATAGCAAGGGAGAATAGTCCTTGTGCTCGTCCTTGTCAAAAGTCCCCCTATTTAATCACTGTGACACTGTGATCAAAGTTAATTCAATAAGAGCACTTCCTCATTATGCATGTAAGTGTCCAGACAGCCTGATGTATTAAACGCACACTCATGACATTTTAGGTTGTGAATTTCAAAGATGCGCAGAGCTCCTGCCACCTGACAGTTCATAGATTAAGCGTGTTGTGTTGGCATCATCAGCAGAGGGCTAATTCATACCCACTTAAACCCAGCAATTATGGAGCTGCTCAGTGTGTGTTGCTGATTTTTCAACAGTCTGTTAGATTTGTGTGCATGCATGCGTGCATGTGTGTGTGTGTGTGTGTACTGTATGCGTGAATGTGTGTGTGTGTGTGTGTGTATGTGTGCATGTGCATGACTGTGCGTGTGTGTGTGCGTGTGTGTATGTCTGCCTTTGTGTGTGTGTGGGCATTTGCGTATTTTTAACCCTGTTTTAACACACCCTCATATCTCTGCATGGGGCTAAGTGCTAAATTATTCAGCATCTCTGGCTGAAGCAGCTGGGTGAGGCAAGTCCTTTGTCTCCCCCTGTGATGTATGGAGGCTCCTGCCACTGTGATCAACTGCAAACAAAGTCTGTCTGCAGTGCAGGTGCAGGAAAAATGAGAGAGTGAGTGAGGGAGAGAGAGAGAGAGATGGGAGGCAGAGAAAGAGAAAGAGAAGAGAGACTATTGTTTGTGTTTTTTACTGGCATTGCCAACTGAATTTAAATGAGAGGTAAATGTTAAGGACGTAGCGAGAGCGCATTTTTGTTCCCTGTGTTAGCATTTGACGAGCAGGGCTCTGGATTTCAGAGACATTGATCACCGTAAGCTCATGTAGTGTTGGGTAACAGTCTGGGGAAGGAGCTAATGAATCTAACTCGGAGACATTAATGTTGCCTGCGCTAACGCTAGTCCATAAAGCTAGCCTAGCGCAGCACTCGCGCAGCCTTCTCTCTCCCTCCGCATGCATCGTCCTCATCGCCATCTCACCCTGCGTCTGCCGACTGCTCCCGCATTGCCAGTCTGTTTAGTTAGCGCTGCCACCGCCATCGCCACGGCTACATGCCCATGCTGGCCAAGCGTTCTGCCTGCCTGTTGTGCTGCGTGGTCATTGGCCCGCTGTCATCACATGCTCTCTAGCCGCTCAAGCTGCCCCAGCCTGTCGTCCGTCCCTAGAAACACACCCTGTGGCCGGCTCTGGACTCAGGCCCTTCTATCCCATAATTCTGGTGCTCAGTGTCAGAGCCTTACCTTTGCTCTTCTATAGTAAACCTATTCATTTGAAACCCTGATTTGGTCCATCTAGTTTGGGGTAGAGTCTCAAGATGTATCTGGATGGTCTCCATATATTGAGTAAGAAATTGACAGTGAATAATTCATGTCTTTCTGTGAATCTGCATCAGTAAGTGTGTTTGCATATTTGGAGATTCATGGTATTCATGGCATTTCCCTGAAAGCTTGTAGCAAAGTGATTTCTCTGTCTTCCCATTTGTGCCTCCAATCTAATGGTGGGAACAAATGATGTTAAACTCTCACCCTGATGAACGGCACACCTGGGCTCTTGAGTAAGCAGTACATAAAATCCAATTAGTTTGCAGTCTGCACTTTTGTGTCCCTGTTGGTATATCTTCAGTGGTTGTAAAAGCCAGTGACAGATTTGTAGGGAGGTTCAGATTGCAGCATTAGATTCTGTGAAAGTCAGGATGCTGTTTATAAGGTGAGCTTTGGTCTTCTGATCCAGTCTCACCTTGAGCTCCTGACACCCCATTTGAGTGTTTATCTCTCACCATCTCTCTTTTTATATTATGGCTTTGCCTCTTATTTTCTCTCTCTCTCTCTCTCTCTCTCTCTCTCTCTCTCTCTCTCTCTCTCTCTCTCTCTCTCTCTCTCTCTCTCTCTCTCCAGTCCTTGCCTCCAGGTTCGATGCAGGCCCTCCCAAAGAGGCCCACCATGGAGAAGAGCAACGGAGCGTCGGCTGCCGTCTTTAACCCCAGCATGTTCCACTACCAGCAAGCCCTGGCCAACATGCAGCTGCAGCAGCAGGCCTTCATCCCCACAGGTGAGACCCACGGGGCCATACGGACGGGGCCACCCACCCTTGTGCTGAGCTGGGCTGAGCTGGGCTGGGCTGGGCTGAGCTGATCTGGGGCCTGTGGAAGCATCGCCACGCAGCACATAACCATGCTCCGCACGCACCACCGCCGCCACTTGTTCTGGTGTGGACCCTAGTGTCACAGTGAGCAGGTGCAGGCAGCAGCAGTAGCACGGTCCCATCAAAGCCACACCCAGCATGCATGCACAGCCTGCGGGGCTTCCTGAGCTGGACACTTTTGATACTCCTCCGCTGCTTTTTTTTCTTCTTCTATCTCTCCCTCCTGCTCTCTCCTCTCTATCTTCCCCCTTTTGTCTCTCTCTTTCCCTCTGCCCTCTCTCTCTCTCTTGTTTTTCTATCCTTATCACTTTGTCTCTCTGTTTCTTTCACTCCTCCAACCCCCTCTATCTCTCCGCGTGTGTCTCTGGTCGATGCATGCGTTGCCTCGCTAATTGGTCCCCTGCAACACTCCACCATCTCCAGATGCCCCACTGCAGCAAACACGCGCACACACACACACACGCACACACACACACCCCACACACACACACACACACACACACACACACACACACACACACACACACTGTAGCGCTGTACGGGGGAGATTAGCACTGTAAGCCCTGTAGACCAGAAGCCCAACTCCCCAGTGTCCTGTAGCAGGGAGCTTCCTGGGGAACAGCAACCCAAGACAAACACACGCCAGCTTGAGACCACTGCAGCTCTGCATCTGGAACCAAAGCCTGTGTGATCAGGCGAGATGAGAATGCTTCATATCCCCTACTTTCTGCTGATGGGAACCTGCCAGCTGCAACATGAAGCCATGTTAGCATTAGCATCTCAGCTTCTCAGCAGGCTAACACGCAGGCTAACACAGACACTGCTTGCGTCATAGGTATACATGCAGGTATAGGTGTATACATCGTTATCGTGCTGCTACATCCACCCACCTCAGTGTGCCTGTGCTTTTGCATCTTGTCATCCTCTGTGATCGTGTGTTGTTGTTTACGGAGTCTTCCTCTGTCACATTAACCCGGATGTTGTTGATGCCCTGATGTTCCATCCTCATGTTCTGACCACCTGCCTCATCTCTCCTCTGTCCTCTCTCATCTCTCCTCACTCTCACCTCTGGGCGTTTGATGGGAAAGGCCCAGTCTTCTGCATGAGTCCCTCTGGAGGTGTTGGTACGTCCTTTGCCCCCACTCTGTGTAAGCCGATGGTCTGGGGGATGTATCTAGGCTCTCTGGAAGACTCACAGAACCTAAGACAATTAAACATCTAATTCAAATTACTAAAGTTTCATAATATTACTATGTATGCCTGCATTTGTATATTGTATAGTAACATAAGAATTCAGTAAGTTTGTGTCAATTTTTAGTCTCATGTGAGCATAATGTTAATTGTCCACACATTGGCAGTCTTTTATTCCACATTGAATGTCAAGTGTATTTGCTGTTTGGGTTATTCTGGTTAGCTAGTATATATATATTGTTTTAAACCCCAGAAAATCCTTCCATTTCATCTCATGACCTGACCTGTCATTCCCCATGTGTTGTCCATATGGAGAGAAAATATGTAGCCATCACGTTAATCTGAGGGAGGCTTTGCAGAGCTCTACACTAAAAAAAAATTCCAGGAGCACTTGTGCGCCCAAGAAAAAAAATTTAGGAGCACAGACACAAATTTGGGTGCACAGTCAGTTCTTTACTTAACTTACACATAATCTAACATTACACTGCAGCTAACAGTTAAACATGCCAGTGCACCAATTGCAAAGATTAAGAATGACTGACGACATTGATGACAGGCTACAGGAAACAGGATTTTAAAGATCAGTGCCTACTGTCTGTTCTATGCGAGTCTGTTCTATTTTCCTACATTTTGTTAATTTAGCTCATCCAAATATGCCTATGGTGACCTATCTGACTGCATACTGAATACTACTACTAAAACAGTCTATTTGATCTTCCACAAAACCCAACATAGTCTAATCAAGGATATATTTTTTATACTTTTATTTTTTATTTGAAATATCTGCATTGATGGGGGCAGTTAGGCAAACATTAGGCCTACTTTCGTTTTGCACTTCAGCTTCAGTGTAAACAAACAAGAATGCGTGGAAGCCTGGAGTTGTCAGTAGTGTTCTACCTTTGAATAAAATGGGAGTATTACGGGAGGCTACTTTTGTGCCTGTTCGCTACAGCTATATTTTGCATACTGCAGCCAATACGTCAACTGGGCTAAAAGGCTTGTTAGGTTACCTTTCGTTCTCTCACTGCATTCTCAGAATCTCATCCTGTTCCTCCTATATCCGATGAATTCGGTGGATAGAAGAACTAATTTCCTCAATCTAGGCTAGTCTAACTTTCCGCTTTTTCTGTGCGCTCTTGGATTTGATAGAAGCGACTACTAGCGAGTCACAACGCGAAATTGCTGACGTTGATGGGAGGTGTAGTTTTTATGCTGCATTCGCGACGTGATTCTATGGTTTGCACCAGTAATGTTTCTCGATGTTGCGGTGTATTTTGTAGACAAACATTGACATGTTTAGAAGTCATTCGCACCAGTGCGCCTAAATATTTTTTTGCACTCGCACGCAATCATTTTTACTCGCATGTGCGAGTGAAATGGGCGCACTGTAGAGCCCTGCTTTGTGAGTGAACCAGTGAGCTATGTGAAGCCCATTTTTAGAGCTCTCTATGCTAGCTGGCATGCATCAGGTAATGAGAGTTGAGTAAATGTGTGTACCGTGTTGCTTTCTGACTGACGTGCTGTTGTTGAACTCGCCACGCTGTGCATGACACTCAGTAGCAGTTTGTTGTCGGTTCAGCTTGTGATGCCAAATAGTCAAAGATTGACAGGTCCAGGAACAGTACTATTTATTTGCAGAGGAATTAAAACAAACACATTTGATATACACATGCAGTCAGCCACCAGTTACCTTTGCCTTTTTAAATGGCTTTATTTCACTAACCAGACACTGATACCACTGGCACTATGAAAATGAAAACACCAGAGGGTCTCTGTTGGTAAGGTGAGGTGGAGCCTTCACACATCTCTGCAGGCATTTTGTCGGTGTCTGTCTGTGTCCATCTGTCTGTCTGCGTGCTTGGCCAGGCCTTCTTGGCTTTTTTGACTGTGTGTGTGTGTGTGTGTGTGTGTGTGTGTGTATGTATGTGTGTGTGTGTTTGTGCACACACACACATAAGAGTGACTGTGTATGAGTAGCCCAGCTTGCAGAGGAGGTTGCAGCCAGAGGGGGATTGTTCAGGCTTACCAGTGGGTGGTGTTCATTTTGCCATTAAGACCTGCTTCCTGTCTCCCTCTCTCTCTCTCTCTCTCTCTCGCTCTCTCGCTCTCTCTCTCTGCTCCTCTTCCTCCTCCTCCATCCCTGTCTCTCTCTCCCTCTCCCTGCTGAATCTGTCTATAGGGCTATTCAAACCCCCAGAGAGCCGCTGGGAGAGGAGGGATTGGAGCAGT
Source organism: Alosa sapidissima (assembly GCF_018492685.1). NCBI lineage: Eukaryota > Metazoa > Chordata > Actinopteri > Clupeiformes > Clupeidae > Alosa > Alosa sapidissima. Next base: position 4,866,713 of record NC_055976.1, read on the forward strand.
TGCAGGCAGCCCCACAGTCGCCTCCTATCAATGCCCGGACATGCTGGTGAGGGCAGTGTCCAGGTCCCCCCCCCCCCCCCCTTCCTGATTCCCCAGCTCACACACACTCCTCTCCTCTCTAGTGTTTGTCTTTAGTGGCTCACAGAGTCCAGGTCTAATATAGCACGTCTGCCCTTACAGAGTCCAGGCTGGGCCACGACATCGCCCAGTTTTAGCACTTGACTTGACTCGACTCCAACGTGCTGCGGTTGGAAGTTTAGCTCCTTCTCCTCTTTCATGGCCAGTGTTCCAGAACCTGACCCTGTTCATTTGGTGTTTTAGCGGGACTTCATTAGCTCAGAGTTTAGTCAGTGAGTCTGTTTGTGTGTGTGTATGTGCGTATGGTTGTGTGTTATATGAGCTGTCGGCTGGTTTTATTTACTGATCAGTTTTGTGTTTGCATTTGCTGTTTATTTGATATCATCCATTTAGTCACATTATTATGTTCTTTTTCAGTGTAACATTTTGCAACTTTTCAATTTTAGGTTCTCTATGCTGAAATATTGTTGTCTCTGACATGCAAGCAGCCACAGAGCTGAAGATTATGAAATTATACTGCACATGTCACTGTCTTAAACAAATATTTGGACCAGTAACTATCAGATGTTTTTATTGGCAAGACTGCAGGACAGTTAATCAAAAAAGTGTAACAAGTGCAGATGAAAGGAATGTTACGTGTTGTGTTGTGTTGTGTTGTGTATGATAAGACAATACACTGCAATGCATGATGTGTCTTACTCTTAGTTTTCTAAACACTGAGAATGTTAGTCTCGTATTAAAGTTCCTGTAGAGTGGAGAGTTGCCACTTCTGCCCCTGGTTGTCATGCCGAAATGTCAGTAAAATGTCAGACGGCCAAAAGATAGTGTAAATGAGAAAATTCCAACTATGAGAAAGTACAGGATTTCAGAGTGCCATGTATTGTGTAGTATTGCGGTCTCCCTCAGAGAGAGGGCTGAGGGGGTCATATTGTTATCGTAGGTGTGACGAGATGCTCAGCTGCTGGTGTTTTTAAGTTGCGCCCTTTGATCTGTCTGCACCACCATACATATGCTCCCTGTATGCTCCATCATTATACAACTCTCAGATATCTGTCTGATTGAATTGTATGATAATATGTTATTCCCATATTTTCTTGCCATTTTAGTTACAGTGCAAGATGTACTTTCTGGTGGAACAAGTTTGTTCTTGTCCAAAGGAAACAGATGATGTAATTTGTCATTGTTTTTAAGTTGACTTGCATGTCATGTTTGTGAGTGAAACTCCCATCTTGGCAATGTCGCTGGATTGTTGCCATGTCTCTCTCCCCTCTTCCTCTGTCATATTTGGTCATGATAATCATAACATTCCTCCTCCCCTGTCCCCTCTCCGTCTCTCGTCTGACTCGCCTGAAAAAAGTTCCCATGATGCACGGTGCCTCCACTTCCACTGTTTCGTCGGCTACGACCCCAATCACCAATGTTCCTTTTGCCGAGTCAGCAGCCTCCAATCAGGTTTGCCCCCTCATTTTGGCCTCTCCTATTATTTTAGCAGTAAGGCCTCAGACCTTGGTCCATAGAGAACACGCATTATTAAAGACGCTTTGAAGTAAAGAAGCCCAGTGTTATCTCCTTAACGCTTATCATCTGTTCTTCAACTCAGGATTCCAGCTTCCTTCAAATGTATTTGTGTTTTAAAGTATTGCCAGGTTTCCTTACTATTGTTTCTGTTGTCTTACTGTTTAACCTACGAGACCTTGGCACAGCCATCCAAATATTTCCTTGGGACTTAGTCTCTAGGAGTCCTGTCTTAGATACCCCTGGGTGAATGGTGCTCTTTTGCTTTTGAAAACACCCTGAGCCCTGCTGGATTTAAGCTCTCTATGGATCACAGATGGGCCTTCTCTCTAGCTCAGCACCTGAGTGTGGCTCTCTGTGTGTGTGTGTGCATGCTCACGCTTCTGTCATGCTCTCTGCGTTCTCTGCTGGAGGTTTCAGGAGAACGACACTGTGTGCTTGTACCCCTACATCCATGTTGCTCATTTGACCCTTATTCTTTTTGCCCTCTTTCTCTTTCTACTATGCTTTTGGATCTGTTCTTTTTTGCCGCCTGTTTTCTGGTTGTGTTTATAGTGTGTTCATGGCACAGTTGGATGGTTAGGACAAGGTTAATGGTAAGTGATTCTGTACTGTTTGGAAAAGATAGAGGGAAACCAAAAAGTGAAGACTATCAGGAAAGCTAGTACTTAAACAAGTAATCCAGACCCCTATAGAATGGTCTATTGGAACAGGAAATGGGAATTATTTTGATAATATATTAGCCATTAGGATGTAACTAAATGTTTATTGTGGTGTTTCTTTTGTTATTTTCATTCATTATTGAAGTGTCATAATTTTTGTATTAGACTAATCTATGTATTAGTTGGTTTTGACATAAGCGTTCATTATTGGTCTAAGTTGATTCTGAGCTTAAGTCACACTGCCTGTCTAATGTATATAATATTTTTTCCCAGTGATGTATGTAGAAATGGATTAGGGATGGGCTGATAATGTTGTATTGTCTCTCTTATCCTTTCTCTTCACTAAATTTTAAGTTAGCAAATGACCTCATGTCAGAATGTGATTTGTTGCAGTTGCTGTGCTGCAATCTACTACCTCAGTTCTATTTTCTTGGCTGCATATAACCCTACCACATCCCAGGGGACAATGAGGGAGTCAGCATTCATTTCCTGCTTTGCTTGCTTTTATGTTCCAATTATTTCCTAAAAGCAAATACCAAATGGTTTGGGTCTGGTGCAAAAATAGGATACCATCTTTTTGACAACAACGTGTATATTTTATGATATTTCAGATAATAGGCCTCTCACAATTTCCTCCTAAAAGCCATTAGAATTACAAAAATTGACAATAATCACCACAAATCAGACTGTCTTAACTTTTTTATTTCATTTGAATACCCCCCACCCCTCCTTTACTCCACTGACATAATGCAGTGTTGTTGCAGTACAGCTATGAAAATGTAGTATATTGAATAAGTTGTGTCATTTTATCTCTGTTTTTGTCTTTCCTTCCCTCTTTTTCTCTCTGTCTGTCTTTTCCTCTGGCAGACCCCTCCGAGGTTCTGAGTGCCGACCCGGTTGACCTCCAGTGCATTCCCATGGAAACCTACTTCTGCCCCGTCCCCAAACTCTTTGTGGCCGCCCCCATGACCCTAAGCCCAGTAGGCCTCAACCGAAACTCCAGTTAATATGCCATCAGCCTGTTAGACGCCCTGTGCCCAAGAGCACAGCGCAAAATGGAATGCAGCAAACATGTGCCTAATCTATATGTTCCCCCGATGGGGCCATACATTCACTTCCCCACTCTCCCATCTCTGAAACATTCACATTGTGGATTAAAAAAAAAAAACGGAAAAAAAAAAAAAACATCGACAAAGGTTTTGTGAAAAAACTATCACAGGCAATACCTAAGTTTGGGCCCACAACTGTTAAAGGAAGCCAGCCATGTTGATGCAGAGATAACTTTCCCCCGAAGCGAGGCGATGTTGAGGCGGAGCTCCCCAGACCTTACAGCCATACAGACACACAGATGATTGATGGATCTCACAGTGACCCATGAGTGCACACTGGTGAGCGCATTGGAGCCTCCTGCGCAGCCTGAGAGGGCCCAGGAGAAGCGAGCGAGCTTGTGGCACAGTCTCGTGATGGCACAGCACACAGGCCTGACAGGCCGAGAGCAGAAAACAAGATGGATGTGAAGGGACCGTGTGCCTGTGTTCCAAGCTTTTCCATTCTGATGAGTCCCTGAGGCCTTTTTGTTTTTGTGGTGTTTTAGGTGATGTTGGCTGTTTTTATTTGGAATTTTTACCTGTTTGTTGTTTTGGTTGCCCAAGATGAAATAATGATCCTGAAAGAGCATTGACATGTTTACATTTCAAAATGGCTGTAGAACACCTCTTCTTTTTGATACTGTTTCTTGGTAATATTTTGTTTTTAATCATATTTCCATTAGGCTATGATTGTAAGTACTTATTCCAAAACAGCATCCAGGGCAGACAGCCAGGAGGTAGGAAGGCTTCATTTTTGTGAATTTGTTTGTGCCTTTGGGTGATGAGCTCTAAATGAATGGGCTGATATCTTCTGTCTCTCCCTTTTAGTATTGTCATGGATTAACTCAGACCCACAATGCACGTGATGATTGGGAATACAACTGCAGTTGTGTGGGTACAAAAGGATCAGGCTGGAGGGTTTGTCCATGTACTTGTGTAGTTGTAAGCTATAGAAACACAGGACTGCATGTTGTAGCAATTGGCTGCATAGGGTGCATTCCTGTGTGTCGTGACACAAGCCTCCCGGCAAATTGTCATCAATGCTCGTAATGAAGTATTTAATAATGGTTGATCTGAAATGATTGTCTAATACTATGTGGTCTTTTGTGTATGTGCAATTCCAAATTTAATGAAAGAATGTTCTTCGGAAATGAGTTACAGATGATACATCCATAGTTATTGGACAGAACTATAATGTGGCAGACACATTGGAACAGATATGTCTTGGAATGTCGCTCATACCTTTTAACTGCCTTAAGCAGCTAAGTATCAATGTCTAAGTATGTCTTAACTATGTGTAAAATCAGTGTTTCTAGATTCCAGCATTGCAGACTAATTCTGTATGGATTATATTATTCAGGTAGCTGAATATCTCCTCTTGTTTTAAAATATGAATATAGAAATGTGCCCCTTGCATCCCGTCTAAGGGCATAAGGTTGATTGAGCTGCACTGTCCATTTGTCTTTTTCCTCTCGCAGTCTTGAGTGCGTCTGTCCCCTGACTGTATGCAGTGGACGAGCCTTTTTTTCTCGGGGCAGAGCCATCTCTGCCGTGTGCCATGTCCCCTGATGCCCTGGAGAGTCGCAATCTGTTTGTCTGTCCCCACCGCTTCGCTCTGGCAGCGCGTAATATGCCATTTTGAGCCCCTGATTGTGTGACCACAAAACAAGAGGTTTGAGCAGAGCTGCCCTTCCTAATTTAAGATAGAATGTACTGTAGAGATTACGCACACCTCTGTGACCAGAAAGGTGGGTTAGATGCCTGGTGTCAGCGTATAGGACAAAAGATCTGCATCCTCCCAGGTGTTTGGTTCCCTGATGCCTGTAATTTTATTGCATTTTAGTTATTAATATCCCAAAAAACAAGCAGTTAACAGTGCAGTTGCCAACAGGAGCGCCATTTTGAACCTGTTCATTTATTAAACTACTTTTAGCTCAGTACTCCTAACACTGCACAAATAAAGCCTAACATTATTGTAAACTAGACACGTTTGGTATAGGATAAGGTGGACAGTCACTCTGAATCACTTGTTGCACTTAGTGTGATGGGATGTTTGGTGAATTTGCCACCTCTGAGTGTCTCATCTCATCTTGTTGAACAGGATCTTAGATGTTGTGAGAGATTGTCAGACTGATATGGGTTTTTGATCACAGTAACACCCTCTTGTTCAGCTTGTGTGAGAGTACTTGCACTCATCTATGGATAGAGGCATTGTTATAGGCCTATCCCCTTTGTCGCTAATAGGCTAGGTGATGTCCAAAACATGGCAGTGTGTGGCTTGTTTCTTGAGAGGTACCGTTAGTTGATTTTGGAATCAGGTTGAATTTGTTATTGTCTATTTGGTGCTTTTGGGGATTTTTTTTAAAGAGCAGTTGGTTTCATTAACATTGGTGTGTCCTTGCTTTCAAGTCACTGGACTCTAAACAGCAGTGGGACATTTTAGGGAGTGAATCAGTGTGCAAGTGAAAGAGATGGACCCAGCATGTGGTTCAAATGGCTTTGCTAACAAAGGTTGACTCCTAGAATGACATCCAGAAAGGGCCTTATCTGCATATTTGAATGTGACATTTAGGACAAATGGAATGTCAGATGAGATTGAGAAAGAAGGCATTTTGTTTGGGGGGGGGGGGGGTGCTAAAATGGCTGGACACTGCATCTCTGTGAGACCGTGGCCCTGTTGCGCCTGTGAATGCATGTGAATGTGAATTTGCTATGAGCAGCAAATAGGTCCCATGTAATCATTATACCTAGTGTGTTATTGTGAATGGAAGTGGATAGACAACTAGGAATAGAAGAAAGGGGCTTGAGCATATTGTAGCTGATTAGAGGGTAACAAAATCAAAACCACAGAAAGGCAATTTACTGTGTCATGAGTATCTGGTAGATTATGTGTGTCTAAAAATTATTTTGGTAAAATATGTGAAATCTGCATTATATATTATAAGTCTAATATGTTTTCGTCTTTAAAGTAACTGTTCAAAAAGATGTTCAGAAATGTTGTCATTTAAAAACAAATTATCTCATTTCAGTTACTAAAATTCGGAAGCTTATTACTATGTACTTCAAATGCATTTAGTTGGATCTTAATGTCCTGCCAAGCTGTGGGATTCTCCTCTCTCTCCTTCACTGTTCCCACTCGCTTGCCCTCTCTCTCTCTCAGTGAGAATTATGCCTTCTCCAACTGCTGTCCAGCTGGAATTAACAAAATACTTGATTAAAGAAACAAACAAAAAAAAAATAATGTGCCTCGTTGGGGGGGCTTAAAGTTTTAAGTACACTTACCTTTTTAAGAAGTGTGTTACTTGTACAAGATTCAGTAGTTATCTAGAGAATGATTTAGTGTAAATATGAGAGATAGATTTTTTTTCATGTTTTCCCATGTGTTTCTCACAGTGGTATTTTTGTTACATTCTGTCTTAATTATTAGCCAAGAATCAGTCTGTTTTTAGACAATGAATTGTTAGTGAAATTTATGTCATTTTATGTCATTTAAAATCTTCTTTCATCATCATAAAAATTCTCATTGCATGACTGAGATATAACCCAATCCATGAATAGTTTATGTAGACTGTAGTGTAAGAGAATCAGAATTAAGAAATATATCAACATAAATATATACATTTGTATGTATACAATGATAGAGTCATTGTTACTTATGATAGTAAGTTGTTGTTGCTATGGCAACAAAACTACAACATGGCTACCTTTGTATATCTTAATTGTGAATTTTTTCACACATAAACTGAAATAATGTACAACGTTAACTTATTCAGAAAGGAAATGTGTAGTCTGGGATTTAGTGATTGAATATTTTGTAAGTAAAAAAAGGTGAAAACAATATCCAAAGGCCCTCTGGGGAGATCATATGTTATTTGTTTTGGTTTGGGGTTTTCTAATTATTTTATGTTCTGATGGGGTGTTGATCTGTTTTCAAAGTGGGAGTTTTAGTATGCAGCATCTGAGCTTTTGAATTGATGGGTTGGATCGAGGGAAGAGAGACTTGTTTCATTTTATGTCAAAGAGATGGAAATGTTTCCATAATAGTAATCACATAAGTAATCACACTGAGCATATCTCACTATACTTGGCCATTTACTGTGGACAGGACAGCTGTCACTGTCAGTGCCTGTTGTGGTTGTCTGAATGCATATCCCATTGTCAGGTCTCCTTCTCCCCTTTGATCCATCCAGTCTGGGCCCAGCTGTGCTGGGAGCCAGTGGCACTGGCTGTGATGCCGTCAGTGTACGAATGTGTGATATTCACCTTGATTGCACTTATGTACATAAGTCAAAATACTCAGAATTTATTTTGAATATACATAGATATATATAGCAAATTGATATAATTCAACTGACTATATCGGTCGGAATACAGGTAAACAGTGGTCATTTTAATAGGCTGTAAAAGAGATAGATGCTGTTCTGGGTTTTGAGGGATTTGTCTTTTGTTCTGTTTGCTATTGCCCTTTTACTGTTCAAAGCATGGTTTTCTCACTGAAAAAAGGGATGTATGGATACACTTGTGTCAAAGAAGCTTTGTAGATTGTCATAGCTTACAACAGAACATTGTGCGCAATGTGCCCTAAACTAAATCTGATTCTGGAGGTGTTTGGAAAAGGGATTGTAAAACTAAACTCTTTCAGACTAGGGGCCACTTGTGTCCAGACATCAGAAACCAAAGAGCCACCTGTTACTGTCTCGCTGTGTTCTCTGAACACGACCCAGTGATAAGTTTTGTTTTTGTGAGTAGGCCTAGTTTTTCTGAAGTTGACAAGTTGAACTAACATATCTGCCATACTAAAGACCTGTAAATCAAGGCCTATGATTGGATTGCTAATCTTGGTCTGCCCCCTGCAGGCTAAAATTGGAACATACAGTATAATAGGTACTTGGGATCAGATGATGCTGTGGGCTCATTGCGACAAACACACAAACAGTGAACTTGAGTTATTGTCTTTTGTACAGGGGGTTGAATTCTTTTTAACATTTTATTTTACATTACTTAATGTTTTATTGTTTTCATGACAACTCTCCACAAAATATAACAGTGGATTTGCCATCGGCTTTCAACCAACCAATTCAATATCAACAACAGTCACACAAGAACTACACATCCAGAAAAAAGGCTCTGCTAGTGCTTAACGTGTACATTTAATGTTTTTCAATTGCTTTGGAAGCCAATAAATTTTGTTGCCATGGCACTTGTCCTAGAATTGGAGGAGGGGCTGAGTCTGTTGGTTGCGATGTGTCAGTGCACCATTGGGTCAAGTAGAAACGGTGCAAGGCCTTTTTCGTTAAATTGCAGACAGAACAGATTTTCAGACAAATTGAAGCACCTGCTTAAATCACTTCCATCACTGTGCTTCATTAATAGACAAAAAAGCATTGCCCCCAGTAGCATGTCCTCTTGTGCCTAAGCTCCGAACAGAGAACACACTCTAAATGAAGAAAGTTGTTACTTTTCTACTCCTGGTAGGGCCCTAAAGAGTAACACCCTAAAGATCCTTTGCAGAGTTTCTGAAGCACCCAGAAACAGTCATTTTAGCTCTGCTGACAAATTCAAATAAATTCTCTTAGAGACATTGCTCAACTGTCCATACAGGTTTTGTCCCTTTAAATGTATTCTTTGGGAATAGCCGTAACTTGCAGTCAAGCTGAACAAAGCTGAGAATGTCCACATTGCCTTTAAGCCATACATAACAGGCTCCCCTCTCCTCCACTTTAGGACACAGTGAAACTGAATGCTTTTACTCTTACTGTTAAATGCTTCTCTTTCTATTTAGCTTGTCGTACTTGTATGTGCTAAACAACTGTGCTTCATGCCAATCTCTTTTGCTATGAATAAGTATCTAGATATATGCATACATTACTTCTGATGTTTTTGTTGGACGTTTTAATAAAGCACTTATGGCAATTTCTCTGTAGCTTGTGTTTATTTTCTCAAGCTCAAGTTGACAGAGCATGTTTATATTTATTTTAGATCAAATTCATGAATGCTCTTCACAAAGGTGAACAACAGTAAAGCAGGTTCAAGAAGAACAATAGAAGGAAGTGGTGTCAGAGTCTGCGTGTGAATGTGACTTGTCTTGGCCCGTCCTGTATGCGTCACTTTGGTCTTATTTGTTTCCAAATGTCTACAGCAACTCAGCCAAAGCGTCTGCACTCTTGACACTAAAACCTATACCATGTTAGTAAGGTCTATTTTCTTTATAAACGAAAAGCATTCCAGACTAAGGACCTCATACAATGTTTAATTCAGGATTTATCTTCACACATTCTTATTTCCCATGCCTTAAAGACACAATAGAGAGCTCAAGTATTTAAGGTGGTCATGAGTATGCTCAGGAGATCTTTTGTCAAAATGCATTTAATTAGCTTTAACCTCCTTAACACTGAGCAAGCAAGGCATGAGTTTTTGTCAACGTTGTGTTGTTGGATCAGAATCATGACAGGCTGGCAGTGTTTTTTCAATTATAAATATGGAGTTTTATGTCTGGCCACACAAAAAATTGCAATTTACATTATTGCAACTACCAACTGCAAGTGCAACTACCACTTTTTAATGCTGCCTATAGGTATCACTGACACTGGCCCACAAATTCCAATTAATGTAAGAGTAATGAACTACTGAAAATATTTAAAATGGTATCTTTTATTTTGTCTTAAAACAAATATACAAAGTTAATTCCTGACTCAAACATGTTTCAATCAATTAGACATAATTAGGCTACACTTTCAGAGTTAGGCCATCATATTGATTGAATATAGTTAAACAGGGCTTCACATAGATATTTGATATCTAGCCTACAAAATATCGACTATTGACTAACCAACTAGATTTCATAGACATTGCACTAAAACTCTGAATTTGGGGATTTAATTATTCATCACACTATAGGCCTATGTAGATGCATGATGAGAATGTTTTCATTGAACACAAAACTGTTACAATCATTAGTTAAATCTGAAACATTATACCCACTAGTTTACAAACATCACATCTTCATGAACTGTACGACCTCATTTTCCGAAGGCCCTCCCAGTCGCAAAGTAGGCCAATGAGAATGGACATATTTTTTGGAATGACCAATTAACATACAGATCATCAGGCGGTACCCACCTTGATTTATGGGCCTGCAACTAAACTTGAAAGTCTGCATTGGCCCGTTCTGCTTATGATGGGCCCAAATGCAGCGAAATCTCTGCATATTTAGCGCCAGCAGTTGTTGAGGAGTCTTGAACCTACAATGGGATTTGCGTCCTGTAGCTCCAGGAATAGTGCTCAAGGAATGTGTACGGGCAGATTACGACTCTGATCAGCGGTGTTCTGAGAGACGAGACTGGGAGAGGCCGGTTCGAAGCAAGGCCGGCGGAGTAGAGGTGTCATTTTCGTTTGAAGCAACGTGTTGCTTGCATTATATTGGACTGAAATTTAATTCCGTTCGATTAAAACGGTGGTTTAAGACAGTACGCTTGGAGACAGGTGAAACGCCGAGCATTCTTCAATGTACTGGTGACAGTCATTTTTAAGTTGCTAATATTACTCGGATAGCTTAGGTGGAATAGCTGGCTAGTTGGCTTACAAGCTAGCTAATGTTGTTTTAGGAGCTAACGGTAACTCCTAGCTTTATCCAGATTTAATGCAACCAAAATGGAAACGGTATGGAATGGGTTGTGATCTCATGGCCCCGAATTTAGCTGTCAAGATGAACTTTAACTTATAACAATATTTTCCAAGTTTTGGATCTGTCCTTATTTTGGGGCTTGATGATCTCAAAGTATACGTTTGGAGTTTGTGTAAAGGTAGCCAGCTAACCATACCTAGCTTGCTAGCTAACAAACAAGGTTCGTTAGAGAGAGTATGGATGGGCGTAGCGGCTTCAGTTTTACTTGCTAGCTAGCTATCTAAGGCAAATAGCTAGCAGAACGCGGGCGTTGCTCAGTTTTTCGAAGGCACGTTGCAAAGATTTTTGTCTTATGTTCAACTTTTTGAAAAATCTCGGTGGTATACTTGCTTTTGCGACTGCTGTCCACACAGCTACAGCCCGTGTTGGGATTTGTATAGTGTAAGGTTAACGTTAGCCGTTTGATTTATGTAGCTTGTGAACAAACACCTATTAGGTTGGGTCAGGCACATAGCTACACCCCAATGAAGGAGTACAAAGTGGTTGTGCTGGGCAGTGGTGGCGTCGGTAAGTCCGCGCTTACCGTCCAGTTTGTCACCGGCACATTCATTGAGAAATATGACCCGACTATAGAGGATTTCTATCGGAAAGAGATTGAAGTGGATTCGTCCCCGTCAGTGTTGGAGATTCTGGACACAGCAGGAACCGAGCAGTTCGCATCGATGAGAGACCTGTATATAAAAAACGGCCAGGGCTTCATCCTAGTTTACAGTTTGGTCAACCAACAGTCATTTCAGGTAATACTTCCAGCAGTTCTAACGATGTAATGATTGTACTCTTCACCATCTAATTGATAAATGCTTCAAGGTGTTTTCAACATGTCCTTTCATGACTTAAGTTTCACTAGTTTTGTTTTATTTGATGTTTCACATGGACATTCTGTCACTACCTACTACTTCTCAATCCATCAACTTAGTGCCCTTCTTCTGTACATGATTTTGACCTTTGCCCCCCCAGGACATCAGACCCATGAGGGATCAGATTGTGAGGGTGAAGCGCTTTGAAAAAGTCCCGCTCATCCTTGTGGGCAATAAAGTGGATCTGGAGTCGGAGCGAGAGGTGGCGGGCTCTGATGGCCGTGCCCTGGCTCAGGAGTGGGGCTGCCCCTTCATTGAGACATCAGCCAAGAGCAAGACCATGGTGGATGAGCTGTTTGCGGAAATTGTGAGGCAAATGAACTACGCCACACTGCCAGAGAAACAAGAGCAGTGTTGCACAGCTTGTGTGGTGCAGTGAAGACACTGTTCTCTACAACCATACTACCCCCTTCACCCCAGGTAAAGACATACAAACTCCATGTTCACTTGAGTTAGGATGGGCTACATGGGCCTCTTTCTAGCAAAGAAGTGACAAAACCTCTGGAACCTACCCAAAACCCAATCATAAAAATAACCTACTGGTGTTGACCATAGTTTTTTATATTGTCATCAAAACTGTATGTTGTACTTTTAGAGAGTTTAGCCTGAGCGAGAAGAGGGTAGTGGTGTTGGCTGAAAATTGTGAGGAGAGAAAAGAGGCTTGGTTTGTGAGTCTGTTGAGTTTGTTATCATTAGATCACAGAAAGAATGTGGCGTGAATAATATAGCGGCCTGAGCCCTAGGCCAGAGAAGTGAGGGGGGTGGGGGTCTCGGGGATGAGGGCTGTGGGTGGTGGAGCTGGGAGATTCCCAGGGAAGAAAAAGGAAAATGTTACATCCTGAATGAAAATTGATGTTCCAAAACAGGAAGTAGATATCTACCCTGTTTGAAAGGCTCTTCAGACACACTCACAGGCATTCTGTGCAGATATTCAACTGAGTGTGTCATGTTAAGATGTTTGTGTGCTGCTTTTTTACATTTTTTTTTTTCCGCTCGCATCTGTACTCCTCTCAAATGCATGTTTGAATACAGCAACCGGAGATAAACAGCTGGAGATATGTTGTCTGTAATGCCTTGTGTAGTTATGGGTCACCTTGTGTCTTGAACACTCAGCCACTGATTTTTACACAATGTAATTTCATGAATAGGTTTGTTGAGCTGTTTGTATGTCCTAGACAATGTAAATTCCTCCAGATCTAAAAGCAATTAGGAGAGGCACTTGTGTAAAGCTTCTGCCTTTCTCAATTTGTAAATATATTTGCAAGAGTGTAGGAGTTGCGATTTCAACACCCTAGTATTATGGACTTAAGTGATCTAAAGCACAAAAAGTCCATAATGAGTAGCTATTGGGAACACCAAGTATGTTACTCTTGGTACTCTTAATGGTGACAGTTGTCCAAAAGCTGGCTAGTGTAGGAGTCTTGCACATCCAGTCACGCCCCTTGTATGCATAGGAGATCATTTGTGGCTTCGAAGTTATTTTTACACTGTGCTTTTATACTTGCTGGATTAGGATAGTCTTTTTAATTTTTTGAAAAGTTAAATAAGGAAGTTATTACTCCATGAGATGTAATTGCATTAACCCGCCTAATGTTAATCCTAATCGCAACTGCCATCATTGCCTTTTGGAAAGCTGGAGGATGCTTATGCTCATTGTAATTCATATAGAAGTACCAATGGTGTAAGCAACACCACTTTACTGTAATTGGAGTTCTACATGTATTGAGCTATTTATGGCCAATGCTATTGAGTTACTTTATCAGCTGGTCAAGTAGACATTGTTTATAAAGTGAAATTTGTTTGTGTAGTCTGTAGAATTGGAAGCTAATAAGAAAAATGTCTTTCCTCTTGTTTCAGACACATTACCTGGCAGGATGCCCTTTGAACCAGTCTGCTTCAATGACGTCAGACCCCGTCAGTCACACCAGCGACACCACACCTGCACACTTCTGATGCTGGTTGGCTGCTGAGGCCAGTTTTGCCCCACTGAAGGCAATAAAGGGGGCTTGAACTTCTCCAACCCCTTGATAGCCTGACTGTCGAGCACACTCACCTACAAATGCACTGGCCTTTTGGGTGATATAGGAAAGACATAATATAACACATAGCAAAGACAGACTATAGTGGATAGGTGACATGACAGGGCTATTGATTTTTAGTATTTTTCAAAGGGCGTTGGGCTAATGAGCTGTTTGTGCTCATGGCTAAAGCACCCTGTAGGTGCTCAGCCATATATAAATATATACCCTGTGTTTAAATATTTTAAATTTGGTATATAATTTTAAGTGACAACAGTCCGCAGGTTTGAGACCTGTGCTATCTGTATTTTTTTACAATGTATGCTTTTTCTCCCTCTTCTTCCTTATTAATCTATTTATTAAAATCTTTAATTATTGTGGTAGCTACTTATTGCCTTTTATTTTGTATTGGTGGTTGTTTTGCTTATGTGACCGCAGTATGCTTTGTTTCTGAAGTGGAGCATTAACGACGCCTTAAATGATTTCAGTCTTCAATATGTTGTCAGTGTCCCTTTATTTCTTCCACGAACACGCCTTTATCATAAAAAAAGAACTGGAAAAAGGGTGTTTTATGAATGCCAAGCTAGGTCTTTCCCACGTAGATTGTGCAATGTGAATAACCTTTTTGTGTGTGTGTGTGTGAGAGAGAGAGATTTGTGTTGGTTTATACATACAGCTCTGGAAAAAAATAAGAGACCACTGCAATTTTATCTGAAATCAGCATCTCTACATATACTGTAACAGCCATTCCATTCCATCGTTTCCAACACAACACAATTCCAACAAGCACACCTCATTCTACTTAACTCATTGAGTGCCAAAACGTAATATTACGTTTTTAGCTTTTGTTTTTTAAATTATGAAACTAGACACTTAACACACCTTATGTGTGATTTTGGGAACTCTGTGATTAATGGAAATGAAATATATGATGATCGAAAACTCACATTTTATCCTCATCATTATTTTATCATTAGAGGGCATGAAAATGCACTCTACTGTTATCCGATTTCTTCTTATTTTGTCTTCTACATATTTGTGCGTTTAATTCAGCTTCAACCGTTTGACGTAGAAACTTCGTTCAAACTGTGTTGCGTAGGTCTTACTTAGGTGACTTCAGCTATGTATTTTTCAACTTTGTAACATTTATACTTTTTGAACTATTAATTAAAAACTACTAAAAAGTTCCCCATAGACTTAACATTGGCGATTATGACATCACAGTAGGGCACTTAGAATCCTATGCCAAGTGTTCCGGCCACCTCCAGCAACTGTCTGTCTCAGGCTTTAAGCATACAATCTGGCTCTATTAAGGCTACAGATCCTGTTTAACTGCTTCCTCTGCCCACAACTGTTTCAAAATAAAAGTCTCCACTACAATAATTCCCTATTAAATAATTTGACCATTTAAACTATCTAACTATTTAACTTTTGAACTATTCCAACTGTGAGTTATCATCAACTATGCCTCTAGCCTACTATATTAAACCACCACCTACCTAGCAACCAATTTAGCAACCATTGAAATTAAGCATCTATGTCAGTTTCCATAGCAACCAACATGATTATACTAGCAAACCACTGTAGTAACTCCTTTATTTCTCTTAGTAGCTACCATGGACACCCTAGCAACAACCTAGAAACGACTTCAAGTACCCTAGCAACAGCCTAGCAACCACATTCACAGTTAAAACCTAGCAACCAACATTAACTTAGCAACCAGCATAGCAACCACCATAACTACTCTAGCAACAGTCAGTTGTCATCAACTTTGACTCCCGTCAACTGTTTCCTCTGCCCACAACTTCAACTTCAAAATAAGTCCTCAATACAATAATTTGCTATAAAATAATTTAACTATTTAAACTATTTAACTATTTAACTGTTCGGCCATTCCAACTGTAAGCTGTCATCAATTATGGCTCCCCTCCATCTTTTTACTTAGATTATATTTTAGACAATATTCAACAATATTTCATTCAGCAGCCATTTTTGCATTTTCATGCACTCGTAATTCCCTGGAATTACATTTTCTAGTTCTCGTTCTCTAGTTTTAGTTCTAGAATCAGTGACGCATGCACATCAGGTCAAAACCAGGCCATTTTCGTAGGTCTATCACTAGGTGGCAGTCTCGCTGATCACTTCCCGGAAAGTTTACACAAGTAAGTAACAGGCAACACTTCATATTTCATGAAAGACGTTATATCTCCATTTCTAGAAAAAAAACAGCGATTTTGATGAAAACTAGCCACTGTTTAGCTTGGGATTTCTCAGGAACAGGGGCGTGTAGAAATACACACCGTTTGCACCCACCGAGAGCTTAAAGTCTCACCTTTTAAACGAGCCATGTGTTCATAGCTAGGCCGATACAAGGATACAAGGAAGTTTATTGTCACATGCATATAGTTACTGGAAGTAAGAAATGCAGTGAAATTATGTCTGGTGTCAGCCTATTTGTGCATTAATGGGGGGGGGGGGGTAAAAAGTGCAAGGAACAGCTTGGCATTCAATGAGTTAATAAGGTAGCCTACTGATTAGGTGATCACTTGAACCAAATCTTAACAGTACTAGACACAAGCTGTTTATTAGACCATAAGGATTAGACCATAGACGACTGGAGTAAGGTCATCTTCTCTGATGAGTCCAATTTTCAGCTTTATTAAACACCTGGTCGTCTAATGGTCAGATGGAGACCTAGGCCTACAAGCCACAGTGTCTTGCACCCACTGTGAAATTTGGTGGAGGATCGGTGATGATCTGGGAGTGCTTCAGCAACGCTGAAATCGGACACGGGCAGATGTATCTTTAAAAAGGACACATGAATCAAGCCACGGACAAGGTTATCCTGGAAGAAAACTTGCTTCCTTCTGCTCTGACGATGTTCCCCAACTCTGATAATTGTTTTTTCCAGCAGGACAATGCTCCATGCTACACAGCGAAGTCAATCAAGGTGTGGATGAAGGACCACCAGATCAAGACCCTGTCATGGCCAGCCCAATCTCCAGACCTGACCCCCATTGAAAACCTCAGGAATGTGATCAATAGGAAGATGGATGGTCACAAGCCATCAATCAAAGCTGCTTGAGTTTTTGTACCAGGAGTGGCATAAAGTAACAGCATGTGAAAGACTGGTGGAGAGCATGCCAAACCACAAAGCTGTAATTGCATAATACTGTCTACACTGCACTATATCTCTTGTCCTGCCTATGCATCACTTGTCTATACTCTGTATATCACATTGCACTTTTCTGCTTTTTTGCACTTCTGGTTAGACGCAAACTGCATTTTGTTGGCTTTGTACTTGTAGGCCTACTCTGCACAATAAAGTTGAATCTAATCTAATCATCTAATTCACAATCATGGTTATTCCAGCAAATATTGATTTCTGAACTCTTCCTAAGTTAAAACGTTAGGCCTAGTATTGTGTTGTTTATGAACTTGCATTATTTGATGTCTGAAAATACTAGGCCTATTTGTTTATGTTATTTTGACCATTTGTCATTTTCTGCAAATAAATAGCCTACTCAAAATGACAATATTTTTTATTTGGAATTTGGGGAAAATGTTGTAAGTAGGTGATAGAATAAAAAATACTCAAACACATACCTACACACCAAACGATAATTTTGCAGTGTATAAATCCTAATGCAGCCTTGCTATTGCAATTTGACAATGAAATGATATAGCAGATCTTGGAAATGAAATGGGTAAATTAAGGGTAAAGTAAGAAACTGATCTGGCAGTTGATGTCTGGAATGAGGAGTTAGCTCTCACAATATGACATGGTCGTTGAGTGGTTGTAAATGAGTTATTTCTTTCGTTTTAAGTAGGCCTTTGAAAATATTTCAGGTTTCCCTCATCCAACTTTGAAACCTAGCCTCCAGCCCAGTTGGTGGCGATAATTCAGCAAGTCCCTGCTCTACTGACCCCGGAGAAAACGAAGAAGCAGACAGCTGTCGAGAGATTTCCGCAAACAACGTGAAGTGTGATCCTGCTGGTGATTGTAATTTAAGTCATTAGTACCTGTGTTATTTAACTGTTGCCATGAAATGCGTGTTTGTAACAGTCGGAACGACAAGATTTGATGAACTGATCGAAACTATGATTTCTGAGGATACAGTTAAGGTAATGCATTAAGTCTGGGTCCATGTACGTTTCTCTGAAGAGTTCATGCTAGTCAAGTTAGTGTCATATATCATACGCCCACCTGAAATGTAACATTTATTTTTTGCTTTCTTTAAGGCTTTAATTGATCGTGGTTACACAGAATTAGTCCTTCAGGTTGGTTATGGTTCGCACCTCCCTGGCCCTGAAAGCTGTTCAGGACTGAAGTTGGATGCTTTCCGTTTTAAAGATTCTATATCGGACGATATGAAAAGAGCTGACCTCGTCATCAGTCACGCAGGTAATGGTGAACAGAAGTGGAACGGAAGTGTTACCCATGATTTTTAATAGGCTATGTTATAACTGTTTTTTGTTTTCAAGGGGCTGGAAGTTGTCTTGAAGCTCTCGGGGCACAGAAAGCACTCCTTGTCGTGATCAACGACAAGCTGATGGACAATCACCAGCTCGAGCTTGCCAAGCAGTTGCATTGCGATTCACACCTTCTGTACTGCACCTGCAGGTCAGTGGCTGTCTTACATGGCTAAAGTAGCAGTAGGCTAGACCTTGTTTAATTATTAGCTCTTGCCACCTAATATAAAGCATGGACTAGCATGTAGATAGAGTGAGAACTTCTGTTCCCCAGAGCACTTGATTCGTTTTTACTTAGCATACATCACTTTTCTGACTATTCCTTTGTTTATTCTCTTAGGACTCTGACTGAAACATTGAAGACCATGGATTTCTCCACACTGACACCTTTTTTACCTGGTCAGCCACAAAACTTTGCAAAATTCCTGGACAAAGCACTTGGATTTGCCTGATGGAGACACAGACCTTAACCAGCAAACTGAATAATTTTCAAGTGAATTCTGAACGGAATCATTCAAAAGTGTTAGGAGGGATTACTCTGCTCGGAACAGACTACTGAGGAGAAATGTCTGGTTAAAACAGGGTGGGCAAAACATGGATGGAGATATTTGGCTAAGAATGACGGCAGACTATGGCAGGTTCAGCTTGAAGGCTGTTGAAAGGTATTTTCTGTTGATTGTTTTTTTGGGTACTGATGATTCATCTGTCTACCCACATAAAGTACATTTGTCAATCCTCAGTGCTTACAAGAAAAACGTTGGTGTTTATGTACAGACTCACAATGGGTTTTGAATTTCGGTACATTTGGATTTGGGCTACACTCATCAAAATAGCAGAGGCAGACATGCATAACTATAGTAACGGGTATGATGTAAAGACTCTGTCTCTTGTACATTTCAAAACAAACTGACGCCCATGGGTATGTGTTCTTACATGTCACAGTCAGGACCAATCGCACAGTGAGGACCAATATCAACCAATAGCACAAGGAACTTACGGCACTCTGTGTAAAAAAAAAACTTTTTTTTTTCTTTTCTCCACTGTGACATATTATTAGGATTCAGTATATTAGAGGTTTTGATACATTTTAGATTGGGAGAGGGAAAATGAGAGGATTTTATATAGTAACGCATACATCAGATAATTTCCATGGGATGCTTTTCTGTTGCCTTGCTCATGGGTCAACCATCCTGTCTGTCTGCTACGGTCTCCTCTGAGTGCCTCTGAAGAAATGAGACATCCTTAACGATGTCTGCCTTTGGACAACCTCCACTGAATGAGCTGGAGGAATGAGGCATGAGGACAGTGAAGCCATAAGCATACTGACCAGAAAACCCCCCCACCACATCTTAATAGGCTACTCATGATTGAGAACTGCAGGCATACATCAAAGACGCATACACACACATACCTTGACATGTTAGACACTCTCTTAAGTCTAAAGTACAAAGGGCCATTTATGATTATGTTTTACTCTGCATACTTTTTGGCCTGTGCACAAACTGACCACTGGGAGTCCATGTAAAGCTTCAAGCTTTCCATTTCCTGGGCAGCAGATTACATGTGTCCATCTCCTTCCTGTACACTTATTGATCATACCTGTAGGACAAAATACGTATATTTAAGTGTGTACACAAAATAATTGTGTACACACTTAGGCATAAAAGAAGCTCAACCAAAAGTTTCATCCTTTGTGTGAGAAATTAACAGGCTCATTATAACCTGTAGCAAAAACAAGAATGTCATACACTAATTAAATAATTTAGATCTTCCTAAATGCTTATTTAAATAGCTTTTGAAACTTCTTAAGATCAATGGTGTATATGTTCACGTTTCCAAACAGACAACAACCCTTGTAAGGCAGTGACGAGAAAATGCTTTTTCCTGTAATTTCTTTAGTCCTCCATTGTGTCACTTCTTGTCCTCCAGTAGTCTTACTGAAATAAACAGACATGCTGAAAAAAGAGATTGTGCAGGAATGTTTTTAACAGCAGTATTTAAGGTAAAGCACACCTAACAGCCATAAATGTTCACTCGGCATATAGCTTGTGTATTTGTTTGTGAACATGTCTACGTATTTGTTCGACGTCATGGAAGGTGAACTGCACAGTCAGCAAGCGTTAAGAGGAAGTTGACAAAAGTTGCGTTTAGAGGAAGTCGTCAAGAGTTTCGAGAGGTTCAGGAGACGCGTTCGTTTCACACAGTATGGATGGTTGTTTTAAAAAGTCTTCAAAATGATCCCCAGCAAATCATTCTTGGTTCTCTTTGGGGGCCTTATTGTCTGTTGTGTTATGGGAAGGTGTTTAACCTCTATACCAAGTAAGTACTCTAAGTTTCATCATATATGGTAGTATATGGTTATATAATGTAGACCTTCACTTAATGTAATGTTATCACATTCTTCAAATAAAATAGGAAATTACAACAGTGAAAGATGTATTTCGTATTTCTCATTTCCATTGTTTTCCACTTGTATTTTGTTATTAGTTATTTCAGTATTTTAATCTTTCTGGTCGTAATGGTTCAACTGACAGTTTAACGTGCACTCAGAAAGGTCAAAGTGGTGTAAAGGAATTTCCCCGCCTCCATATCATGTGGGATTTTTAGAACTGAAATCTTATTCAATTTCCACTCAACGCTAGTGCTACCTTAGATCAGTTAAATGAAAATTCCTGTATTTTTCAACCTGGGCCCTATATTTAAAAATGTTTAGTAACATTTTGTGCCTTGGCAAGGTGAAAACAAGTGGTTTACTTTCACATCTCCAAATCCCCTGTACACCTCCATTGTATAGCCTTTTTGAGGTTGACTGTTTTAGCATTCTAACTCATACTGAACCAGTTTTATCTACTTGACAGCTGTGAAATATATTTTATTGATTCAGCATTGAATTAAGATGTTTTACAAAACCATGTTTTTATACAAATGCTACAATCACTTTTTGGTAGAAAGAAAACGCCATATACTCTTATTCATCTTTTGCAGGTGTAGATTGTTATATTGTTAATTTGGAAAATGTAAACTGCACCTGGAATTGCGATAGTGATGTAAGCTTCTCTTTCAGTTACTGGTGAGTATATAGAAGGTTTATCAGTCCAATATTTGAGATTCCAATAATTAGTGTAAGACATTGGTTACCTGCAAAAAATTGTTTTGCCATTATGTCTTGTGTGTCACAGGACTCCAGACGGTGTCCCATCATCCAGAAAATATACTGAGTGCCCAACTTACCAAGTTAAGGATGGCTGTAGTGTCGGCTGCATCTTTCCTTTTCATCAAGGAAATAGATTCAAGCACCTGCACACCTCACTGTTTCATGGGGCCACACAGAAAAATCAGACACATGATATGCGCATTGATGGTAAGACAACTTTAGTTATCTAATATGCAATATTATTAAAGATTAAGAATAATGATAATAAAGGCAAATGTTGTTTTGGCTTTCTGAATCACATCTTTCATCATCATCATATGCATGGACTATTTAGTGTGTTTCATGTTGAGGAATGTAAAAAAATACAGCACTTAATTCAGCTTCTGTGTTCCTACATTGCTACACTCCTTTTGTAGTGTCTCTTTGTGTTAAAGTGTTGACTCATTTTCATTCTTATTTTCTCAAAGTGAAACTTCACCCACCTCAGAACCTAACCGTGTTGTGGAATAACACTACTGGAGATGTGTCTCTATGGTGGAATATCAGTGGACCTGTCAAAGACACTTGTGTTGAGAGTATGATTTCCTACCGGATGGACTCAGGGACATGGCAGGTTAGAATGTGGTGGCTGTGAAGATATTGAAACAGAAATGAGTGAAAAGTCCCAGCAGGTTTGCTTTCAGCTTTCATATCTGTACACTCTTTTTAATTCACAGGACTTAAAAGAGCTTTTGCCTGCAAGCACTTCCTACACTTTTGCCAAAGTCTCTCGGACAAAATCATACATGTTTCGAGTCAGAAGTCGATATGCCAGTCATTGTAAACAGTTCAAATATTGGAGTGACTGGACTGCAGCTGTTCAGTGGGGACCTGTGGAGCCCAGCAATTCAGCAGGTGGAACAACACAACCTCATGCACACATACATGGCTATATAACACCTTCAACTCCCTTGTTGAATTACTTAGAAGTGGCTGATTTTCTATTTTGTTGTTTTACACTTCCCTCCCAGATATCTCAGTCAAAAAGGGCCTATATGTGGCATTTGGAGTTGTGGCCCTGGCCATCATCCTGATCATCATGGTCCGCGTGCTATTAGAATGTGAGAGGTAAGCAGAAGTCATTGTCCCTGTAGACGTCCGTTTCCTTGGTGCCCAGTAAGTATGGGCTTCAGTTCCTTTGTAACATTTAGTTATTTATATAGGTAGTTACATATTCTGTTTGTTTGAATATAAACCCCAACATGTCCTTGGCTTTTTTAAAGTAACTATTAAAGTAACTATTGTGTTTAACAGGATCAGGGTGATCTTTGTTCCAGTGGTTCCTGACGCAACCAAAAATCTCAACGATCTCTTCTATGATTATGGTGGCAATGTTGAGGCAAGGTTTCTTTTTAGACTTTCTGAATGGGGGAAGCAATAGATCTGTATCATTTGGGTTCAGGTTAATAGGAAAGAAACAGCAACAATGGATGATAAGCATCAGACCGTGGACTGACTCAGGATGTGCTTTTCTCTGTGTTCTCAGGGATGGGTACAAATATCTCCAGAACTGAGGGATGCCTTTAAATCGGACTTCAATGAGACGGCTTGTGTTGTGAGGGAGACCGCAACTCGTTGAAAAACCAGCCTGTATAATGCTGCAATGAGTTTGTTTCCATTCTATGTAATGTGTAAACATTTATTCATATGTGTGCATTGGTTTCATCAAGCAAGGTTTACTCAGAGCTGAAAATATACTACACTGAGCCAGAGAGAGTTTGTTACTGAAGACTACATTATCCAATGTGCTTTGTGTGTATTACTGTTAATTATCATTTTAAAATCACATCCATCCATCCTTTTTTGTATTGAATATTACTATTTGCTGATTTTTTTTATTTGCATCCCTCTGGTTCAGTCATTTCATTAATATCACCAAACATTTTAATCACATCTCTGTTTAGCTAAAAACACATTTTGCACAAAACTTTCTACATTTCTAAATGTATTTCACATTAGCAATGGAGGATCTGCCGCTTTTGAAGGTTCGCCGAAATGCTAATCTGACCAGAGAGCAACAGCTGACTCAAAATGTGTCTCAAATTTGTGATGGACTGTTCAAGAACACCATGTTGCTTAACCACATAATACCTGAGCCAATTGCAAGGTTTTGCCTGAAATTGCACAGCGCTTACTTCAGAGGCCATTATTCCCATCTAGTTTGGCCTATAAGGAAATGATTGAACTCTGAAAAGCTGAGACCCTCAGAATTACTGTGTGAAGTACTAACACAGAGTTATATAGAATATTTGGTGAGGTATGCCCATGCGTTTTGCAAAATGCCCTATGGAGACTGACCCCAAATATGACCTTTGGTTATACCCAAAATGCATACTGACAATAAAAGGCTCATACTGACATACTCTGTGTAGAAGCATAATCTTGGTCTCAAATGAAAGGTAACACTCTGAAGCTCTAATGCTCAGTCAATTTCCACTGAATAAATAATGGTTGATGATGATTTCAGAGTTATTTATTAGGATATTTATTGTATTGGGATGTTAGATGTCTCAGTCATTTTTATAAATATGTGATGCCATGCCTTATCATTCCATTTGTGTTTGTAATTTGTAAATAGACTGTAAATAAACGGTTTAATAAAGCCAACATTTTGATATTTCCAGAGAATAGAGCTTGATCCATTCTACTTCCTAATTATATGTGATTTTAGAGTTGTCATTATGTGCACAATTCATAGCACATTCTCATATACCGGTACTTTGTGATGCCAGAGTCATCAACAACTGTCATTGCTAGTTAATCACATTCCATTTTAGTTAAAACGTCTATTTATTATCAACTAAATTACTCCTTCAATCATGCCTTATCTCTGCAGCTAGATTAGAATGTTTTTGTTCATGACACCTCAGTGTGGTGGATTGACCTGCCTAGTCTGATTTTCAAGTTGCCTACTTGCTAAATGCCTTAACATAAGCTTGCAACAATGTAAAGAAATTATGTTGACAATGTTGTTCCATCACAGTCCCAGTCACTCCTATCATGAACTTGAGTACATTCTAGGCTCTTTATTTCAGCATTATGACATCATACCATACCTGACAACCTGGCGTTCTCTAGTCAAGAGTTAATCCAAACTGATCTTCTTTCACTAAGGACTCGAGTTCCACAGGCTCTGCTGCTTGACTTGATGTTCGTGTACATAAAACATGGAGGTAAGAACCATGTTTGTGTGTATTGTAGCCTTTCTAATGCTATAGTCTAGAGATATTGCTGGATAAATTGTGTAATAACCATATAAAGTGTTCATTCCATGGTTTTGGGGAATATGGAGGATGGAATAGACAATTCCAAAGAAATAAAATATTATGTCTTTTCAATTTCTTTTTTCCCCCATGATACCTACTGTTTGGAGCAGACCCCATATTCATGACTTGGTTTTTTCAGATGTTGTTCTGTTATTCTGTAATTCTGCATACCCCATGTGATTCCCCCTCGTTGTGCTTTTATGATCACAGATGGTGAGCAGTTCCTCACTAACACCAACTGCCCCACCCTGCTTCTGCTCCAGTTTATACGAGCCAAGCTTGGACTGCTAGAATCAGGTAAAGTGATAAAACACAATGAATCAGCTCAGAATATTTTGTTCAGGGGCAAAGCAAAGCATTTAATCCACAAGCCTACCTTCTTCTAACATTATGGTCACAGCATGATTATGAAATGGATTTAGAATATTACCCAATATGGTATCACTACATTTGTTGTCCAGAATAAAAAAAATAAAAAATGGTAATTGTGGGTGAAATACACAAGGCTAAATGTCATCTGTCGAAGGTACCTGTGATGACCCTTGTTTTATAAAGTGGAAATGACCTATAGATCAAAGCATGTGTTTGGAGAGCGTGACATGATGGGACAGTAATGGAGCACAGTCCAGCAGGGTTTGAGGGATTTGGGAAGGGGGGTTGTGCAGAGGCCCCAGTGCTAAATATTTCACCTGCTCTCCGCTCCACGGCTGGTGTCTGCTTACGGCACTGGCATCCATCCCCTCCATGCCCTAATGAGTCCTCCATTACTAGTGTTGTTTAACTGTGTCTGATTGATACCCTACCTAATGACAGTGGGAGTTTACTTAAGTAGGCTAAGGCTCATTGATGCCATCTTGGATATGCTGTGCAACCCGTCTAATTGTCCTCCCCCTGTATACTGTACTTTGACATGCAATCCGTAATGCCATCCACACCACTCCATATGGTTAAATCACCTAGTGTTTGCGTGAAAGAAAAATATTTCTCCTTGTTTCCAGTGTGGGTTTGTCATGAGTATGTGTGTGTGTGTGTTTCTATTTCAGACTTGGTGGATCTCTGTGATGAGCGAGGTGTCCTGAAGCTCCTCTTTTTAACCCAGCCACAGGAGAGCGCCGGTCGTCTGCTGCCTTCCCGATGTACCTTCACCGTCTGTTCCATTAACCGTACGCCTGTGCCCACATCCACTCAGCCCCTCTCCCCACCACTCTTATGTCACCATACTCATATTTTTAGGCCTACATATTGTGTCTTTTCACAGGACAGTCCGATGGGTCTTATGCCTCTATCACACCACAATTGGTCAACCCTGATCCCGCTCTACTAGGTAACAGTGTGTTTTAATGTTTTCCCTACATACATACTCACAATCTACACATGAGGATTGGCTTCAACTAAGTGATTTTTGGAGTGGCTAGTGTCACATAATGCATATTCCTAACAAAAAGGCTGAGGCCGGCGATCCAGAAATAGTTTCCATGTCAAGTTTAATTGTGTGCTTCCGTGTGTTGTATGTACGGTAGAGGCCTTGCAGACACAGACTGAGAGTTTGGAGAAGGCCCGTCTCAAGCAGCTTCGGACCCTAGAGGACAAGCGGTCTCCGGGGGAAACGCCCACCCAGGTTCAGCCCACTCCACAAGTGAGTCTACTCCCCGGATCACCACTCGCTGTAAATGGGAATCAAAACACTGTAGCTGCCAGGGACCAAGGCGTAAACAATCCCAGCCAATCAACACGGAGTTTGAGGAGCAGAGAAGGGAAGGGTGTTTGTTTGGCTATTGCGCTCAAATATCAGCAACCTTTTGTGGAACCGATAGCGATTCACAGAACACAACTAATAATATGTTTCAGTAAGAAGAATAGGTTGAATATGAATATGAAAATGACGTTCAGAAGTGTGGATGAGACCTGATTATTCACTTGTGTCTAATAGGCAAAAGGGAAAGGCAAAAATGTTCACATGGACACACCTGATGAGGAACCACAACGCCGCACAGGGAGTCGAAGAAACAGGAACTGAAGATATTAGGCCTACATGAATATGTATACACAGATTAACCAGTTAACTCATGCATGTCTTTTTCATGCATGCATGCATGAATTTCAGTAAGGCTAAAAGTACTGTCTGGAACCTACCACCCAGTAAATCTTTTTTTCTCAAATGGATGTGTTGGCAGATGGATTTTTTCCCTTTAGTTTTTTTTTTGTTTGTTTCCCATTTCCCTCAGACATGTGTGCTCTCTGCACAGGTCTGTGTCCCTCAGTGTCCCATGCAAGTATATCATACACATGTGAGCTCTTCAAGGGGTGGTCAAGTGGGCATCCTCCTTTGGCAGTGCCAACTGAATTAGGCCCAGCAGACCACAGAGAGTCTCGACAGTAGTACCCCTCTAAGTATAAGTATAAGTATAAGTATAAGTATATATACTCTTTTGATCCCGTGAGGGAAATTTGGTCTCTGCATTTATCCCAGTCTGTGAATTAGTGAAACACATTTAGCTCACAGTGAACACACAGTGAGGTGAAGCACACACTAATCCCGGCGCAGTGAGCTGCCTGCAACAACAGCGGCGCTCGGGAGCAGTGAGGGGTTAGGTGCCTTGCTCAAGGGCACTTCAGCCGTGCCTACTGGTTGGGGTTCAAACTGGCAACCCTCCGGTTACAAGTCGGAAGCACTAACCAGTAGGCCACGGCTGCCCCCTTAATGTCTACAATAGGCCCTTTTAGGCAGCTCATCAATGCAGGCTCTAAGCTACCAGGTCCAGGTTTCTGTTTAGCACTTGCTTAGTTGATGATGCCTTAAAAATGTGTATGTGTGCGTGTGCGTGTGCGTGTGCGTGTGTGTGTGTGTGTGTGTGTGTGTGTGCGTGCCTGCATGTGTGTGTGTGTGTGTGTGTGTGCGTGTGTGCGTGCCTGCATGTGTGTGTGTGTGTGTGTCATTTACATGTCCCACAAGTCAGAGACAAGCTAACTGAGGTGCTGACCGACATCTTTAACACCTCACTCTTCCAGGAAGCTGTACCAACATGCCTTAAGACCTTTACTATCATCCCCCTAAGAGCACAGAGGTGTCATGCCTTAACAACTACGACGTAGCTCTGATGCCCATAATCACAAAAGGCTTTGAGAGGCTGGTAATGGAGGTAAAGAGGATGATCAATGTAACTGTGGACCCCCATCAGTATGCATACAGGAAGAATCACTCAACTGTCGACGTAATCTCTTCGATGATCCATCTAGCACTCACTCACCTGTTGAAGAAGGACTCTTATGTCAGACTACTCTCTCTGGACTGCAGCTCTGCGTTTAATACTTCCATCCCCCAAACGCTGGTGAACAAACTGTCAGTACTTGGACCAACCACAACACTCTGCAATTGGATCTTAGACTTTCTAACAAACAGACGCCAATCTTTCAGGATCCAAGATGCTTTCCACCATATCCTCCTCCCCGGCGCCCCCCAGAGATGTGTCCTGAGACCCTTACTGTATACAGAGGTGGGCACAAATACATCAAAAATTATTTTGTTACAAACTACAAATACTGGCTCATAAAATGTAACAAAAATACAAAATGAAAAATGTATTTAATTAAAATACAAGTAATTAGTCATTTGAAAATACAAAAATACCCACACAATAATCATGGTATACCTACTTTTAAAAGAAACTACAAGGCATGTTGAAAACGTATCCCCAAGAGACAAGAAATACTATTTTCTGATTGGCTGGCAGTGGGCTATTAATTCTGTACATTGGGGCTCCTATGAAGTATATCTGGTAAATACAAAGTATATATATGAAGTATATCTGGTAAATGGTTATCTGCATCCCATATCAATGTAAACGATGATTAAACTGACAAGAAGCAGACTTCACAATAGTGGAATCAACTGTAACACAGCAAACCCACCATCATTTCCGTAACCAATGAATGTAGTACGACAAATTTAACAGGTCGCCCTCTTTTTAAACTGAACCGCATTTCCCTTTTTGTGCTATAAATGCCTACATACATAACTGGCAACAAGGGGGACAAACAGAATAACATCCTGTAAGGTGTCCCGATATACAGAATGAATTAACTTGGTGGAGAAAACTCTTTTCGCATCGGGGGGGTCTTTGTGTTTGTCTCCTCCATTATTTCTGCATACCTCGGCGGATGTTATCGCTGGCATAAATCCTCATGTCAAATCCATTAAGTGGTTTTATTAACTGTCCTGTAGTGAGAATGAACATCAGCTATTAGGTACTATGAGACCATGGTGAAGTTAGTTTCACTTTCCCAATGAGTTCAAATAATAGACGAGTGCAAATGCATGTACGCCATACTCTGCTAGGTTTTAGTAAAGCATGGTTAAGTGGAATACCTGTTCCATACGGTCTTGCATGCAAGCAGATTCCTTCAACTGCACTGCTGACTATCAAAATACCGCGCTGCGCTGTTTGAAGTTGCGCTGCGCACTGTTAAAGGGAATTACTCATTGGTTTAAATGATTTCATGCCCAAAACACACCCATTACTGATTAAGAAGCATAAGGCCCACCTTCTTGCGCCATGCGCCGTACGTTTCATAGCATTTCATAACTAAACCACACCCAATATGGACTGGACAAACCCCGAAACTATTCGCCAGTGACCATGCGTTTTAGACTGTCATGATAGGGCCCTTAGTCTTGTTGCACTTGACACATCGTACAATTCAAGCTCCTGAAGTTAGTTATTTTTTATTTTGTTTTCAACTTTTAATGTTCTAAGGGGATGATGAAACAGGGTGACATAAAATTGGTGGCACAAACATTTTTTCCAACTTTAGACATGTCCAGAGGGGATTGTAAAAGAGAAAAGTTGGATCTAACACTTAAGTTGGTCACAATGTGGTTTACTACTGCAAGAAAAAGGAAAAATGGGTTTACATTTTACGCTGTCCTTCCAAAAGGGTAATGAAATTAGTATTTGTATGGACAAATCACTACTTAGGTCAACTTTAGAGCTGAATATAGGGAATTGCCCAAGGGATATCATTGGGCACCCAACCTATTCTTATGGAGTAACCCCTAGGCAACAAGAAACAACAAAGAAAAAACATTTTTTTAACTGCAAAACCAGGTTCACCAAGACTCTGGCCTTTGGCTCCCGGACTATGATAAGCATAGCTTATATTGTCATGGTTATAGCTTATTGTCATGGGTATAGGTAAAGGTAGTATATTTAACTGAGTGATGAAATTTTGGCTTATTAGAGAATAAATTACAGATTTTTCTTAAGTATTTAAGTATTTGAAATACTCTACAATCCCTCAAAGTATTTTGTTACAAACTACATTAGATTTGTTCCAATCCTACAAAATACAAATGACAAAATACACTAAAGTAATTAAATACATATTTAAAATGCATATAAATGAAATAGGCCTACTGCCCATGTCTGACAGTAAACTCTGCTGACCTATGACTGCACATCTCAGTACCCAAACAATCATTAACTGAAATTTGCAGATGACACATAGGACTTGTCACTTAAAAATACGAGTCAGCATACACATTGACAGTGCAGAGGTTGAAGTTATCTCCTGCTTTAAATACCTGGGGTGCACATCTGAAATGGTCTGGAATGGATACGATACAATAGGCCCATCAGCACCTCTATTTTTTTTTTTTTTTTTAAAGTATATATTTTTGGCCTTTTTATGCCTTTAATGATAGTGACAGTGGAGAGAGAGCAGGGGTGGGATCCGGAAAGGACCACGGGGCGGGAATCAAACCCGGGTCGCCAGCGTACGGTGCAGGTGCCCCAGCCAGTTGCGCCACAGCTGGGGCCAGCACCTCTATTTTTTAAGGCAGTTGAAGCAGGCTGGTCTGTGTTCACCTCCTTTTACAGGTGCGGATTGCAGAGCATCCTCTCCTCCTGCATTACGGTGTGGTATGGCAGCTGCTATTCTGCAGACAGGGATGCACTGCAGCGGGTGGTTAAGCTGGCTCAGTGGACCATCAGCTGCAGCCTACCAACCATTGAGGACATATATACCAGCAGGGGCAAAAACAGAGCCTCCCTCATCATCCTACATAGACTGTTTGCAAAAGGCAATGCACCATTGAGGCCAAAACAACCAGACTGAGGAACAGTTTCTTCCCATCTGCTGTTAGACAGATACATTTATCACCTCTGCTGTGATCTGACCATACACTGCTCCTGACTCACTCCACTTTAGTCCTGAACTTGCTCATGGACTTTGAGCACCCTGAACACTGCTGTCATTCAGGGCACATACTGCAACGATAGAGATTTTCGGATAGGATGATACTTTTGTATTACCCATTATTTTAATTTATTATAATTGTGTTACCCATTTTTAATTTTTTGTTTAATCAATCGGGACATGAGTAGGCTAACCTACTGACAATAAAGCGTCCTTGAATCCTTAAAGTCGTCATTGTGCTATTGAGTGTGTTTGTTGTTTTGGTAATAATGCGCGATGTCTGATCACGGTATGACCTTTCTCGGTCTTTCTGGCTACATTTGGATAGTTGTATTTACAGTTGATATTAGAGTGTATTTCATCAATGGCCTAATTTTTCATTTAAAACATTAGCTAGGCCTAATGCTTATCTCATTTTAAGCCATAATTAAACCATAATATTTACTTGGTTAGCCTAATGTCTTAATGTTGTTTTGGATAAAAGCGCTCGCTAAAAGACATAACTTAGCCTAACAGCTCACTGAAAACACTTCCTGTTCATCAATTTGCTTTTGCTGTCCTGATTCAGCCCTTCAGGTCAGACCGTGTAGGATCTGGTAGGATGCAGCCGCAAGGTGGAGCTATAGCTCAATCACAAAGACGTGCTGTTGTTCGCGCTCTCATGACCGTTTTAGTAGGCCTCGTGAAGGCAGAACTAGTGGGCTACTTGCACGAAATCAGTTCTATCGGTTAATTGAATGCACGTAAGCTAAGCCTGATCATTGCTGTTGCTGCTTTTATGTTTTTATGCTCATTGTTGTTGCTGCTTTTATGTTTTTATGTATTGTTGTCTCTTGTCCTTATGTCTGTCTGCTGGCTGTGCAAATAATTGCCCCTTGGGGACAATAAAATTACCTTGCCCTTGACCTGCAGTCAGTTTAGATGGAGAATGACGTGATGAGGGCTTCATATAAGCTGCAACCGTAATGTTTTTCTTTATGGCTGCTGAGCAAGGATAGACACCTTTGCATATGCTGTCTAGGCTCTAAATAGAAAAACCTCACGTTTTAGACAGATATTACAAGATTTGACTGTAATTTGGTAGGCCTATAAATGATCAATTCTGAGATATTGCCAACAGGCAGCTTTTCCCTCTAGGGACCAAAGAGGTATAATTTGTATAGCCTACTGTCATCATCTAGCCATGTGATGCAAGCCTTTAAAGTGTAAACCTTACAAATCTCCTTACATTAGCCTACACTTTGCCTTCTTGAGTAAACCGTCTTGACAATTTCCTTTTGCGAGAAACAAAAAAACCCATCCATCTGCAAAAGGTTTTTTTTTGTCTCATCATGTGTTTTTCTCAACCAATAGATTTGTATGAGTGGATATGGTAGGCTATATTGGTTGTTTGAATTTGTGGGTAAGAAACAGGCCTGACAGTTTCGAAGCAAAACTGAATCAAGATGTGCTCATCCTGTGGATCGCTCACATCAAGCATGTGTAATACTTTCCCATCAAGCATAATAGTTTTCGTCCTTGTTGTAGGTTTTTTTATGGTTTACTGGATCGAGTTGCACAGAGAAAATGTTCTGACTAGATTTGTCTTTCTATTTCATTTTCCAGATGATTTTCTCATTATTTCACTTTTCGTGATGTATCTATATTTGATTTGCTCCTAATCAATTCCATTCCATTTCCACATAGCTATCCTCTTGTGATCAGAGTTGATGAGGCAGTACTAATGCCCTTTAACTACCGCAGTGAATAAGATTCAAGCTCATTTTAATCTGTGCTGATGTAGATCTTCCTCATGCATTTGAATGGCATTGGAGACCAACAGTCCTATAGCACTGACATAAGTGACATGGTGAGACCGTGATGAGCACTGTCAAATGGGGTCTGAAGGGTTTGGGAAAGGGGGCAGGGAGGGGCAGCCCTGGTGCTAAATATTTCACCCGCTCTCCGCTCCATGGCTGGTGTCTGCTTACAGCACCGGCCTCCGGCCTTACAGCTGCTGGCCTACATCCAGCACTGATGATGCCACTATTACCACTCTTGTCTTTTGTCACTGCAGCCACAGGAGAGCGCCAGTCATCTGCAGCCTTCACCCTCTGATGCTTTGAGCACTGCAGCCAACCACTACTAATTCTCTCTTGGGCTGTCGTCACCATAGATAAATGTTTTGGATGTTTTTTGTCATAACTCATGATACAGACCCTACTCTATTGCCTATGTTATGGAAATATTAAAAATGAGACAATATTGGCTTTAATTTGTAGTGGTACGAAGACAGACACAGCCTTCTAGACCCAAGGTTTAGAGAGGGCCCACCTCATGCATTGGTCCACACAGGAGGTTCTCATTTAGGTCCAATCAACAAGTGAATCTACTCTCTGAACAACCAAAATCTCTCCCTCATCTGTTAAACCAATTCCATGCATGAATTCTCCAGGTTTGGGAACTTAAATCTATTTACAAACCTAGAACTGTGTTAAAAAGTCAGTGTGTTTCAGCCATTCACCTGCTTTTAAACAGGTCTAAATTAGATGTGTGTGGTATATTTATATCAGCTGAGTTACCATTTCAACACAACCACTACTAAATAATACAGTAGTCATTTTCTGCTAATGTCTCAGTAGCATATTGATGTACACTACTGGTCAAAAGTTTGGAATCACTTAGAAATTTCCTTTCCACTCCATTAGAGCAGCAGTTTTCAGATTACATTATGTGCAATTGCAAAAGGGTTCTCGACTGTTGAAGAAAGAAATGATCTTTAATACAATATCCTCATTGCCCATTATCAGCAGCCATTCATCCAATGTTTCAAAGGCACATTCTGTTTACTAATCTGACATCATTTTAAAAGGCTAACTGAGAAAACATTGGAGAACCCTTTTGCAATTAATTAATAAGCACATAGTGTAATCTGAAAACTGCTGCTCTGATTAAAAAAAAACAATGCAACTGGTATCAGCTGGTATTCTGTCTATAATCGATGAAATACATTTTCATTCCATACATTTTCATTCCATCATGATGCCATCAGTCTAGGACATCTTTTGTGAGAAAAGTTTGTAGTGTTCATGTCAGTAATTCAGCTGTTTGAATATTTGAAGACGAATGAAAGAACGTCTTTTGTTATTTTTAATTATATTATTATTATTGTAACTTAGTTGTAACTATTTCAGCTCTTCCTTAGTAGGCTTTTGAGGTGAGGTGTGAGGGACTAAAATTGGTCCATGCAGTTACTTTAGAGGTCAGATGATGTCACCCTGTATAAGTGGGTAGAATATTGGCTTGATACCAAGCCTCTTTTGGCAAAGAGTAAATGAATGAAAATGTCTCAGAAGTGCATATTTAGAAAGAAGTGGGAAATGTGACAATAGTGGACTTGACATTGCATCTGGTTTCCATATTTGTTTCTCCCCACACACTGACAACAATGTAGGCGTTTCAACTCAACAGAAGGTGCATGAGATCTCAGAGGCTTCAATTTGCCATTTCTTAATGTTCACTTTCTGTTCCTCCTTTTGTTGGTAGAGGGAATGTATGGTATTTCACACCAGGGGTTCTGGGTAAAACTATGTTGGTTTGTTTTTTCACTTTTCGCTGTCAAAATATAGGTCATGATCAACAGCTGTTTTGTTGGTCTGTGGTCAGATTGTAATGACTCAGTTCCTCTTAATAAGAAACTTCAGTTTTTGTGTTCACTTCAATCTCTCTCTATTTAGCTCTCTCATTGTCTGTCTAGTTCTCTCTCTGTGTATACTGTAGCAAAAAAACTGTGTGATACATTTTTCTGTGCTTTGATGACTCATAGTAGCTGTAATGACATTTACAGTTGGCCTGAATAAAAGAATTCATGAAATGGGGGTTTGTGCTTGTGTGTATAGGCATCTATGCATTTTCCAAATCGTTCTATTCCATATTCTATCTATCTATTCCACTGTATCTATTTTTTGGGGGAAATTTTGAAGTTTCTCTCTTGTTCTGGAATTTGTTAAAAAAGGAAGTTGGACACTCCCCTTGGGCAGAGAAGTCAATTTTGAGAATCTGAAGCCTTGAGTTACAGTAAAATGGTAATGCGGACTTCTGTTCCACAACAGGAAATGCTGGTGAGACGTGACCTAAGGCTTGTCTGCTTGAGAAAACAGCTGCTGATGAAATGACACAGTCATACTCACAAACTCAGCAGATTGCAAGTATTCAACCGATAACAGTGTGCGTATCGCCCATATTATTGCTGTTTAAGACCCTTATCACAGAAGGCGCAGATTAACACACACATACACACACTTTTACTTCATGTAAGGTAAGACAGGCCTTCAAAGGAAGAGCCTGTGATCATGGCAAAAGGTTTTTGATATTTGATCTCAATCAGTCAAATTACACCCCTCCCGTTCATGCTCATAAAGAAACGTGTTGATTGGTTGGAATTGTTTATAGCTCAGTTGGCCACAGTGTTCATTTTCTATTTACAGACCCAGTACATGTACAAACACCACTGTTTTTTGTGGACACAAACTTGACAGTGGGAGGCGTAATTCGACAAAGTGTTTGTCAAAAAGTGTAAGCTATTGAATTAGAATCATGAACTGTAACCAGCAGATACGGAATAACTTTATAATTGTGAATAGCAGCACAACACACAATGTGTCTTTTGGGGGGGATATACAGCACCATACGCTTTAAAAATAATTAATCAAGTGTTAATCCGCTTTGCATCAGCAGTTATATTGCTAAAGCTACTTATATTTGAATTTCTTTGTTCCACATTACAAATAATCAATGTCTTTGCATTTTTAGACATGATATGGCATATGCACAGCATGAGATGTGTTTGTGTGTACTTACACGCATATATATAGCATGCGCATCTGTGTAGAGCAATTATGAACAAAACACAGAGCACTGTCTCCCTCATGCAGGCTCTGCAATTCACTCATACATATGAGTCAGTTACTGGTGCTTCTGAGGGTCCACACAAGAACCCCCTGCTGAATCAATCGCTTGTTCCAACCCATGCAGTAAAAGAGAGGCTGCTGTTTGTTTGCAAGTAGACACCAGCTCCCTGGCCCTGGTAGAATGAACTGATGAGCATGGCAAAGCAATACAAACAATTCTTTTTCCCATTTGTCTCTTTATATTTCTTAGAGCTCAGGCTTTTTTCACATGTCAAAAACAAACAGCCCCAAGAAACCTTTTGTTTACAAACACTGGCAGGCTGTGTCCTTTCAAAACAGATCTAGCTTATTTTGCCCCCACCATGAAATCATGTTGCAAAAGTTGCATAGGTCTGTGTTGGGTGTCAATGTATTAAATATACAGACTGTTGCATTATTTATCTTATCAGAATGTCAATTTAAAATGACAAGTAAACAAAGAAGTTGTAGAATTTACAATTAATTTCATTTGACCAATTCACTGTCAGTCCCATGCAGTCAGGCCTTCAAATGTGGTGCTCTTCATTGCTGTTTAGCTTACTGTTTAGAGATTTCATTCAAGACCATCAAGATAGATAGTGCTTTATTTTTTCAAATTTACATATAAAATATTGTGGCAAATTATTTTAGAGTCATTGTTGCAAATTTGTCGTGGGTGGGATCATGACATTTTTTTGTTGATTTTATGAATGGGTGGTTAAACAACATACATCTTTATCATCCCTACATGAGTGTGTAGCCTATGAATTTTAGTATTAAAATATAAAACATAGTATTAAAACGTAAAAACACACTTTATACAGTAAAGCCATGGCTATTTGTGGCATTCAGGGTCCTTGTGAATAAGGCTATACTGTTTGATGTGCTTGAGATTTAGCAGCAGGTTTTCTCTCTATTTTTAACATTTAATATGAAATAAAAGCTCCCTGGCATCCAGCAAGAAAATCTATACCACTGGTCTATACCACTTTGGCCATTACATGTAAAGTGGAAAAGTGATAAAAAGTTGTCTTTTCATATCTGTATCTGACACAATGTGTTGTTTTCCACCAGCTAAGTGGAATTCCTTTGCGATATTGTAGGTTCAGTGGTAAGGCCTCATTCTGCCGTTTGGAAATGTCCTGTTGACTATTAAAGAAGATATTGCTGATGAGACATTCTGGACCCGCTGTCCTCGCCATGGACCAAATCATCTAATAAACTGGACATCTTTAGGGGAATTATTCACTCTAAATAAACCAAGAGGGCCTTTGTAATGACCTATGCTGAGAAGGGGAGTCAGCTGGTTTGAATAAAAAGGACAAAAGCCTGCAGTGTCATCAAGAGTGACACAGGGTTTATTTTCAACTAACTTTAAAATATTTTCAAAATATTTTTAGGGCAACCTTGCTTTAAGACATTCTCTCATATATAGACTACCACTTCATATATAGGTATAACACAGTACCTTCTCCAAACCTACTCAATAAGAACTCTCTTGGAAGCTGGTCTGGATGCGTGTCTATGAACACGTTGCTGTGTGCAACGTGCAGACAGTCAAATAGGTGTCTCGTGTGTGCCCAGAGAAAGAGAAAACATCTT
The DNA here is from genome assembly GCF_018492685.1 of Alosa sapidissima. NCBI lineage: Eukaryota > Metazoa > Chordata > Actinopteri > Clupeiformes > Clupeidae > Alosa > Alosa sapidissima. The sequence continues at coordinate 4,904,251 of NC_055976.1, forward strand.
CATTTCATGAGGGTAAATTTAATAAGGCTTGAAAAGCAGTTGCATGCCCCACACAAGGGCAGTATTCATCCATTATTGGTGAGTGCACTCAATTGGTCTAAGCCAAAATGAACAGAACAAGTTAGTAGGAACTGGTGGATATCACATGCTTCAAACTCACTGCCATAATATTCTATAGTGAGGTACAAAACTGCATGTTCTATGTCTATGAGCAGTTCTGTCAACAACTAAAATAAATAAAACAAAAAAACTATTGTAATTCTGATTCTAACATTATAACACTGTTTTGGCAAATTCTGCAAAACAAATGTTATGGATGAAAATATGAATATTGTGTTATTCTCATTCATTATTATTTATCCATAACTGTTCTAACCCCTGTATAATTATTTATATTGAACTATACACTATCTACTCATAATATATTCTTATATTCAAGTCCTATAGTAATTATAGGTCACACTGTTATTACCGAGGAGAACCCATGAAAACACAGAAGCAGCAGAAGTATGGCTGACAGAGTACTCCAATTAATGATTTATTTCATGCAAGTCATGTCTTACTCCCATTGTATCATTGTATTCATTGAGAGAGAGAGACGTGAACACAAAAGGTATATGACAACTCTGGTCTAAGAACAACCAGTGGTCTATTTTTGGATGATAACAGAGAAAACTTTCCTTGGGCACCAAACCAATGTTAATCAGAGTAGTTTTGAGTAAGAATATGCATTTACGATGCAACAGCCTATAGCGATAACCTTGGAGGCCAGCTCACTGCAGTCAAAGTAAATCACTACTTTAAGCCACTGTGGCTCAAAATCATTTCACCTCTGTAATAATACTATGGAGAGGGTCCTTATAAACAATATATAAATGACTGTTTGTGCAATCAGTTAATGGCTTAAAAGAGTGATTTAGGCCAACGTTGATTTAGCGAAGCTGCCCTCATTGGCTATGGTATGCTGTTTAGTCATAAATGCATATTCCAGCCTTACTCAAAACTGCACCGATTAACAACGTCTTGGACACCAATGAAAGTTATCATCCAAACATCAACTAGGTTATTGTCTGACCGGCATTGTCCTTTAAGAGGAAGTCAGTCTGACCACAAACCTGCAAACAGCTGTTGATCAGGACCTATATGGTGACAGTGCAACTCAGCTTTCAAAAGCAAAAGCTTTCTTGCATTTTCTTGTCTTTGTCATCCATTTCAGTTCTTTTCATTTTGTCAGGTAAATAACTTGCTGGCAAACCCCTGTAAAAACTCTGCGAGAGGAAGAGGGGAGCTGGTGGTATTGGCAGTCAAATGCATCATCCATATGAATTTGTATTGGGCTCCCTTACACCCACAACATCATTGTCATGAAGTAAATAAATAAACAAACAAACTAATTAATTAATTAATTAGTAATTAATTAATAAAACATTCTTCATAGCGTTACATATGGCATGAGGTAGCCCTGGATGCTTGTAAGTGGGAACATTATTAATGTTCCACTTACAAGCATCCAGGGGCTACCTCATTTATTATTAAACACAATAGTTTAATTTAACCTCAAGTCCCACTCTGGCCATGTCCTTACATTGACATACAGAATTCCAACATAATCAAGTGCTATGATATATGATCTCTAAATAGAGGAGAGAGCTCACCTCTTTTTCCTCAGCAGACCTTTGTCCCAAGTGTTTTTCTACATCCAATTTTACAACCTTGAGATGTGTCTATGAATAACGTATAAAAGTGAAATGCCATTATAGTAAAGATGCAATTCACCACGCTACATCATGCATTGGCTCTGCAAGTTCAACAACACAACTATAAAGAAATGAACAATAAAAGAAGTGGGATTACGTCAGGGTTACAGGCACCTTTCACCAAAGCTGCTAACTGACAGGTACTTTTCCACCACTTCGCTGATTGGTGTTGTATTCCATCATGTTGCAGTCCAATTCTGGAACGTGATTGGATGGGGTGATTTTAGGCCGTCCCACTACCTTCATCCCGCCTCTTCAATTCTCTGATTGGATGCAATATCTTCAGTACTGTCAGTCTATGAGGTTATTTTCTTACCCAGTTATTTCTAAATGCCCGGACTTGTAGAACCCATAGCGGATAGGCTTTGATAGATAGAAGCCTGCACAGCTAGAGACAGAAGAGCCGAATCCATGCACTAACAACGAGGAAAATGATCATCTGCACGAAAAAAATGGATTATCGCCTCGGAACACAGTGCCAGCGCGTCCAAAACCAGGTATTAATGCAGCTACAAGGAAAATCTGTCAAAATGAGGCAACTATTACTTCAGCTGCTAACTGTTAACATACTCAGAAGTTGTCTTCTAACTGACTGCTTAGTTTGACTGACTGTTTCTTACTAACAGGAGAACCTGGGGAAGCTGAGTAAAAAAAATAAATGAAACAAAAGATTTAACATTACTTTGTCTCAGCTAACATTAGCTGCCGTTTTCTGCCTTGTTCGAAAATTACCCTATGGTGTTGGTAACGAAAATGGTAACGTTAACGTTAGATAATTAAAATACGTGACTGTGTCAATTATTGGGTCAGCCTGCTATCCTAAATAATGATTAACACAAATACCCTAACTTGCTATCGCAAATAACACCAATGACTAGTAACATCATTCATGAAATTATACTAGCAAGCTAATGCTTGCGTTTTGGTGATTTCTGTTTCTGCGAGATAGTGGGAACTTTAGTGAGGTGATAAATTGGTCGGTTGATTTTCTGAGATACCTCGGATAACAAGCTCACTTGATGAACAAAGTTCTTTGGCTGCAAAATGGCTAAATTGCCCGTTGCTCAGCTAACAATAGGATGGCTGGTTCGGTCGGACCAGCTGAAAGGTCCAGCTGGCTGCTGCCTCTATTTGTAATTATGTACCTAGCTAATGTTACTTTAAAAACTTTATTCAGTTGTATAAACGTCAGTGTCATTTTTGTTATATCTTAAACTCGAATTTACGCACGTTAAGTTCTTTCTACAAAATCTAGTAGGATGTCAAGTTTGCTGTGTAAGGCCAGAGCTCTCTAACGTTATGGCTCTGGCTGAGGCTAATCAGCTGCTACCCAGAGAACACCCCTCTATTCAACGCGTTGTTAACTAATTACATTAATGCTGTCATTAGTTAACATTATTTGTCCTCTAATGTCATGTAACAGTTAATGTGAAATTGTTAGTAAGTTTGCTGGTATCAGTAGCTGTTAACGTTAAGGTATTTTGCGTAGCTTATGCGCAGCCTAAGCTAACTTGGATTGTAAGATTATTCTGCATATTTGGCTAACGTAACATATCCTGTGCGAAAAGTTAAAAAAAACTTTTAGCCGTGGAGCTAACAAACGTCAGCACGACTGTCTCGCATAATTTCTTTAATTCATTCGTTTGTTAATTATGTCAGCCGAAAAAATTGAGAGAGAAGAATATCCAGTACGTACGACTTTTCTTTTGTGTCTCGCGAAGATGCCGTGTTTTGTGGTCCGTTTTCATTGTCAGCCAGTAAAATACATAATTAACATAAGTTTCTACTCCTTTAAAAACTGTGAAAATAGTTTCCCACAATGGCAATGTAGTGGAAGCAGTCCCAACTGTCTGTACAAGTAACGTTAGATTAGAATAGCCTGACGCCTCAGAGGTAACTTGAAGCACTTCTGAATGAATGATGTTAGCTGATTATTCAGTTAGCTATGCTATCACGTTAGTTAGCCCCGCGATATGATGCGTTTTTTGTTCATACCTCAGTGAAATGTTGCATGACATTGTGTGTAAGAATGTATAAATGAGGATTTATTTGTTGTATGTTCCTACTTCCAATCCACATTATAGTTGAAGCGCATGGCTACTGTCCATCACTAGTCTTTAATTTTGATTGGCAACCACTGTAGCGTTAAATGGTGAGAATTTCCTTTGAGTTGTGCATGGAATTTGCGAATTTTCTAGCACAACGTGCCGAGAAAACATCGCGTTTGGTGATAGTTGCACATCTGCATTCTGGATATATGGGGGGGGGGGGGGGTTATTGATCGAGGGACCAAAATTGGACTTTATAGTCTAAGGAAGACCTGAAAATAACAAGTTACATGGATAATCGACCTCTGTGCCAAATGTGTAGGTCTTGTTATTCTCTGAATAGTTTTTTATTCGTATTTCAATGCATGAGAAGATGAGTTTTTTTCGTCTTTGTGTACTGATGTTGTATATACTGCCAATCAAAGTTGTTTTTCTCCTCTCCATGGTGTTTTTCGTTGGTAAACCAACAGGGGGCGTTGCGTCTAGGGGAACTTGTTTACTGCATTTCTCAGTCTGTAGTAGAACAATGGAGGAATGTGCTCTGTTAAACATTACTTTTTTATTTGACGAAAGCCACCTTACAGTGAGGCTTGTTATATTTGTCGGGGTTTATGTGTTTTTATGTTTTCCTTGTTGTTTTTATGATACATTTTCAAAAGAACCATTTAATTTTTTCATTCATTGTGCGAAGATGACCTGCTCGTCCTTGTTCTGCAGTAGGCTACAGTTGTTCAATTTCGGAGCACCACTTCCCTTTGCACAGCTATATGTTTTAATTGTTAGTAAAGGCAGATATTAACCTGTGATATCTGAGATTTGTATAACGTGGGCCTTAATGCTGCATATGGTTATAGACTTTGATGTCATGTCCTTGTTTAGAATTATGCAGAATACTTCATAACCATGCAACTAGGCATCGGGCTACTGTAGAAATGCCTCGCCGAATGTAAAGGAGAGAGATAAACAGTAAGCGTTAAAACACATTCTTATCTGTAGACTTGACTCTGACACTTTTTTCTATCACATCTGGCCTCTCGGGCGTAAATGTGAAAGTCAATGGTGGTGATGAGAATCTCGAGAATCAGATCTTTTGTTCCCATTGAAGTGGGAAGATGTTCATGTTGCCATCAAAATTATAGCGACCAATGGGTTGTTTGACGCCCTGACAATTTTTCTGTGTGAAAAAGAATTCACATCTAATGCAGTCTAAAGTGTAGGCCCATTTCTCTTCAGTCTCTACTTCAGGCTTTGAAATAGAATATTCTGAATCAAAATAAAAACCCACAGAATTAACTCTAAATGCATCACCACTAAAAATGCAGTTTGCAGTTACGGCATCCTTGCTGCATGCATGCAGCTATTTTTATGTCCGTTGTGCACATTTTCAGCTGAGATTTCCTTTGTCCTGCATCCTGCCTGTCTGTACAGCAGTGCCTGTGTGGCCACTGGAGGCTGTGTAAGCCATGTCTATCTGTCTGGCCCTCTCTAATCACCCCCTGTGCGCTGCAGCTGGCTGTTTTGTTCTTCACATTAGGTTCAGGTTGCCAAGCCAAAAAGAGGGTTGGGGGGGGGGGCTGGGGGCGGTTGCTGTTCTTACAGTAGAGAGGGGGAGAGAGATGGGTGTGTGCATACCAGCAGAAGCGACACAAGCACATGACAAGGACAAACCCTTTCTGGACCTCCAGGAATGCAGATTAAACATCTCGGCCGACCTCCTGTTTGCACCACAGGGGCAAGACTTCTCCCTCTCTCTTACTTGACAGGACTTTCTCCATCAGTTTAGGCTCGTCTTGCACACAAACATGGCACAGTTGAAGTCGACACACTATCACAGGCTGTCTTTTCTACCCTCTCCTCCTGTTGTTCTTTTCTATTAAATTGGCTACCTGTTTGTTCACCTGCACCCAGAGACGTTTCCCACAAACGTCCTTTCCATCTTCTCAGAGTTGGCCCATCCTCCACTTACCTCATAGTATTACACTGCAGGCTGCTTGAGAACAGATCAATAAACAATTAAGACTAATTCATTTGTTCTGAAAACCTCAGATAAGAAATTCGGATTAATACCTTCTTTAAAGAGGAAAACACTGTCATGATACGTTTGCGCTCAGATGTCAAGTCACAAACTCTCCTTTTACAGAGCCTTTTTCTAATAATGCCAGAAAATGGATCACAGTCCAATATTGGCCACAGAAGAAGACAAAGGCAGTTGTTTGGGCCAGGTGGGCCTGGGGGGAAGTGGACTGGCAGTGTTGTGTGTCTGATCTGATCGGTGGAGCTCCCCTGTGCAAGCAGCTCTGGTTTCGTTTGAGCCACAGTGTTGCTGCCACTGAAAATAAATCATCCTCTTGTGCTCGTGCTCACTAGCAGGCAGGGAGATTTTTTTTTTTATTCAAAGCACCTGGCCAGATCCCATTCAAATGTATTCAAAGTCACAAATGTTGTTTTGCTTTTTCTGCTAGAAGATGCAGTCAGTCTGGTGTCACTGTTTTTTTCAGTTGACATAACCTTTTGGCTTCAAAGCCTTACAGCTCATCATGAACAATAGGCACAGCTATAGCTAGTTAAGTAACATGTTACTTAACTAGCTATAGCTGTGTTAAGTAACATGTTACTTAACTAGCTATAGTTAATAACTTGATGATGAATCAACAAAACTGAAGTAAGGGGAGGCTTGATGCTCTAACTTCCTGTTTTGAAGTTTCTGTATTATTCATATCCAAGGACATGCCCTGGCATGTTGGGGTTGGTTTTGTGTGGATGGAGAGTTCTTCTCCTCTGGCTCAATGAGCCTTTTGGAGTTCAGTCAATAGAGAACATCCAAAGAAGTCATCCATTAGGGATCAAGAACCTTGGTGAGTTTATTAAAAAAGTTGTTATCAATTTTACACTGGAACCTCGTCATTGAGTAAACTGTCTAAATTCCCTTTAATGCTTGTGTATGCAAAACAAAAACCAAAGCAAACAGAACAGTAGACTGTTTGTGCAGACCTCAAGTCCACCTCATGACTTGTATTAGCTTTATTCACCCAATTCCACAAAGGCCAGGCATTTTTATGGATAGAGATGTTTTCTATGGTTCGGGGGATGCTCCTCATTCTCTAGATACTGTTATCATTGGTTTCTCTGACTGGGAACACGTGAACGCGACACACTCCATTGAGGTATTACTGAGTTGGGAGGAGGAGGCAGGGGCGCATCATTTTTATCTCTGTTTACCGTCGGATGTTTTTCTGGGTCATTCCAAAAGAGCAGTGCAGAGCAGACGTTCAGGCCCATGTTGATATGCGATATATTTACAAGCGCGACCAGCAGCCAGTCCAAACCATCCCTCTGAGGTTGAACTTGGTTGAAGTTACGCCAAAGTTAGCATCTACCTCACCCACCTCCATATGCATGCACCCCTCCTATAATGTACATAACACATGTGGGATGTTGTCACGTACTCACGGTGCCCGCTCCCTTACCCCCCACCCCCTCCAGTGGGCATACAGTTACTGTTGTTAGTGTGCTATACTATTGAATTTCTTTGATATTTATTGTTCCAACCACTAAAATGTCAACACTGTGTGGTTTGACCAAAGGAACCCTCTTAAGACTGCGCTATCCTCCCTTCTCACTAATTTATTGGCATGCCCACTATTCACTGAAGGTGACGAAATGTGTACGATCACAACATCCTTAAAGCTTTGTTTTCCAATACCACTTACTTACATTTATTACATTACTAGAGACCTTTATCTAGGGTTATCTAGATTTTCAGTATATTGTCAATCTGTGTCTGGGTGTTGCATGCCTTATCAGTCTTATCTTATTGATTAGTGTAATGTGACGGGGAACTGAGAACGGTTCCATGCAGATAAGTTTGATTTTGTCTTCTTCCACCTAAAAGTCTAAGTATGCCCCCATGAGAAGATTGAGACGGGATTTCTCCTGATTTACCTCTGCTGGCTGTAAACCCCTGCTGTCCCTACTGGCTAGAGAATGTAGAGTTTGCTTTTAATGACATTTTCCACTCAGAAGCAAGCCATGGGTATCAGTCTAACACTCGCATTTTGCTTGTCGCGTCAGCTGGGATTCCAGTCATAGATTTGCCCTGACAGCAGTCGCGTCTCGGGCCAAGTCTGAGATGACTGGCACCATTCCCAATGAGTCCCCCTGGTTCAAGTAGTCCCAATGAAAAAGCAAAAGCAGGGCTGTGTATAGGTGCACTCTTTCTATACTGCTTTATGTATTTAGTCTGAACTAAACAGTGGATTATAGCCACCAGTATCCAGAACCATTATAAAAAAAAACTACAGGATGCAGTATCATATGATTTCATGTATTTATTAGGCCTATATACTGTATGTTTTAAGATATGGTGCTCATCTTCAGTTATTTGGTTGCAGTACGATATTACAATCGATACCTTTACCATTCATCCTGTTTTTGCCTTGGAGCAGTTTGTGCACCTGCTCATAGGAGGCTGAAAGCAACGAGCACAAACATGCATGAAGAGCACTGGCCCACTTACGTGTGTGTGCATGCTTCCCCCCACAATCTCCCTGTGTTTGTTTGGCCTTGCCCTGCTTATACAGCCAGGCTGGGAGAGACGGAGCACGAGCCCTATAGGCTCCATATGTTACAGTTTTCAAAGTCACCCTTGACCCGCATCTCTACCTGCATGCACATGTGCCTTTATGTACTTTAGATGGTGGTGGAACTGGTTGAGTGACAAGGCACCTGTGTTTCAGTAACACCCCCCCCCCCCCCCCCCCCCCCTTTGCTGATCAGTTCCTTGAAGGAGTAAAGTGGGTCACGGTGGAAGTCTGCACGTAGCAGAATTGGTATCCTGCTCTCTTTCCCTTCCCTGCTTTCTCTGTATGTTAACCCTTAAAGGTGTAGGTTTTTGAACATTCTAAGTTCCGCAACAATTGAAGGTTCTAAAATTCTATGTTGAATTCAATGAACCCAGATATTCTTTAGAATGTTCATTTCTCAACATTCCCGTCACACCGGTGTGACGGTACTCCTTTAAGGGTTAAACATACACAAGTCCCACCGCAGCAACCTCAGCCTATGTGAGGTGAATGTTAAACTGGACCGTGCCAGCAGTCCATCATTAGTTTTTCCCTTCTGGATGATAGTTGGTGATGTATCAGTTTCCTTCAGGGAGACCATGACGCGATTAACCCAGGTCGTTTATTGTTCGTCTTTAAGCTTTTTGATTTAAAGGCTCTTAAAAGGTCAGGCCTGAAGCTGTGAAGTCCAGAGCCTAACCTTCAGTGGGGGCAGCAGGCATGACTCACCCTGTATGTTCGCTCTCCCAGGATGGCGGTGGGGGTGAATATGCCAGACATGCCAGAAATCTTTCATGGTGGTAGCAGTTTTCTATGAATTGTTTGTGTGAAGCCTCTCACAAAAAAGCATGCCTGTTTGGGCTTCTTGGCCCAGGAGCAGAGATGGTGTTTATCTCGCTTATCTGTGCAACTGCTCTCCCAGCTGTCTCCCAAGGCTATTTATAACCCAGTGGGGTGGGGAGTGGAGATGCGTCCCCCCACTGGGCACCAGGGGAACTTTAACTCCAGAGCTTCCAGCAGGAGGACCAGCAGGGCCGGCCGAGCGACGCTGGGCCTTACGGCTGCTGTTGCTCAAGCTGGACCAGTATGTGACAACACTCCAGTGATCCCTCTGAAGCTACACACACACACACAGGAGCAGCCAAAACAGCGACACTCCTTCTCATCCAGCCAGGCAAGAGGCAGTCCAGTTTCCCCTTTCACATACCAGCGACCAGAGACAAGAAGCCATTTTAGCACCAGAGTTGTTATTTAAACCAAGACGTTTTTACGCTGCCTCTTAGAAGCTCTTGCACAAGGGGGCATCATTTTAGTACTGCGATTCTGTTTGTCCTTACTACTTTTATGCTGGTGTGGGATATTTTTTTAAACTCAAACATATTTTTCTGCAGTGTATACTAGGACTTTGCCTAGTTTACTAGATTAATGTGGAAAAAATAAAAAATAACATTAAAAAATCATTAGATTAGAAGTATAATGCATGTTCTGTTGTTTTTAAATAGTTTGCTTAAATTCTGTTGTCCCGGGAATGAACAGGACAATCATATGCTTGTCTGATTTCATTAGAGCCATGTTCTCCTTGTTGAGCATCAGTATTTTTCGATGCTGCTGATTAAGAATGGATTTAATCATTCGGAGATAGGCTTGAAAAAGATGACCTATTAACGGATGACCCGAACACAAAGTGGCACAGCTGCTACATATCACATTTACATTAAAGAGTATGTGAGGGTTGTTGTTGTAGTTTGTATTGTTGGGTTGGGTTGGGTTGGGTTATGGACAACATAACAAAATAGTAAGGGGACATACTATTCCCTTAGTTGCCAAAACAAATACTCTGCACACTCCCAGTCAAGTTGTTATCTGAACCATCGTAGTCGAGATAAAGACCAGCCCATGGCCTGCGCCTATACGTTTAACTGTCAAGATGACTAATTATATTATATCAGTATATAATAATTAGATTATATACTGATTACTCTCAGTAAAATGTCACTGGTGTTTGTAACCTCTGTTA